>NW_001849561.1:176715-216019 GCF_000209065.1 Trypanosoma cruzi
TCGTTCGCCTCCACGTGGTGCAGACCGCCGTAGAACTTCCGTGGAAACAGGAACAGAGACTGAGGGAACATCCGCTATTCCGCGGGTGGGGTGCGCCACCCCCAAGCCCAAGTCAAAAGCACTTTCTGTTACGGTGCCTTCAGCCACGGCTGCGGTCCCACTTGTGGAGGTGGCGTCTTCTGGAAGAAGAAATTCAAACGGTTGTGGTGCACTTAAATGAATTTGATTCTCCGTATCCTCTTCAGGCGCGTTTCCCATCGCTGTGACGCCGGCTGCCCACGCGCCATCATCACAGATGTCATCGAAGCAAAAACCCTCAAACACGGAGGACTGCGCCGCATCAACGCTTCCCTCTGGTGGAATATTCTGAAAGAAAAAGTCGCCAAATTGCACACCGCCATCGTCGCCCTCACCCACGTCTTGTACTCCGCACGCATTAACGTCTCCACCTATCTGTGGGTACGCAAGCATATCGTGTGTCTCCGCGACAGTGTTGTGGCAATTCTGACTCCCGTCAAGTGGAACGGCAATGTCTTTCATAGCCATTGCATGCGAAGGCGCCGCGTTTGTTGGGTGGTGAAGCCGCAATGATGTCGACATGAATAATTGCACCCAACTCTAACAGGAGCGAAAAGAATAAAATAACAAACTAATATATATATATATATAATTAATCAAAGAAATTTATAAAAAAGTCCCGGTAAAGATAAAGCAGATTTAAAGATCTACAAGTAAAGCAGTTAAAACAGACGGAGTATCCACAATAATAATAAAAATAATAATAAATGAGAGCAATAGAAATAGGCACTAAACACATTTATCCGTACATCTAACCAACCACGTGGTTAAACGCAATAAATAGTCTCCGTATTTCATAATGCAACCATGTCATAACTCAATACAAGACAGATAGACACATACGTGTAAGTATGGACGTACGGACATGCATGCAAAATACATATATCCAATATTTCCGACATTCTATTCAACAAAACTCAAAGAAAATGAATAAATATATAAATAAATAATTTAATCGTCCTGCTCATACGCCTAAGCCAAATTAAATTCAGTCGCATCGAAAAGGATATAAAATGTACACACAAAAATAATAATAATAACCAAATCTCCTTCACACTCAATCCCCCCACCCACCCACCCATATCTCAAAGAAAGAACAAGAAACAACAGCAGCGACAACAAAGACATAAAATAAGTAACAACAACAACAACAAAAAGAATACTAACAAATACAGTCAGGTACATGGGCAGAGCTATTACCAATGGCACATTAAAAACAGACCAACAACGATTTAAAATACCACTGAAGGTAAAACCCAATGTAAACGTGCACATCTCCTTAAATGGACGGTGTCTTGGCAAAACGCTGCGCTCGTCGCTGCAGTTTCGCTACGGCTTCTAAAAGTTGATCGTGTTTACGAATATCTTCCTCAAGACGATCTCGTTTTGCCTGATTACCGTCAATAGAAATTCCACGTCCCGCCATAGAAGCAGAAGGGGAAGCCATAGGAAAACCAAAAGAGGCAGAAGGTGGATGTAATTCCTCCGGCTGCCTGCATGAAGGCACAGAAGATGTTCGATGATGGCTGCCTCTCCCGTGCACCTGATTCACCATGTAATACACGTGGTCCTGCAGACTCTTCTGATTAAAAGGCCCCGGTGTAAAGAATGAAACCGAGCCCGTTGACTTTTCTTGAAAATGAGATTTTGGCAGATCTTCAATATTTCTATCAAAAGTGGCCAAAACTTTCTTTCTTGCATCCGGCGTCAGTTTTGTTTCCCCCGTAAAGTGCAACAGACCCGGATTTGCGTTGTTGTTTTGAATGCCAAAATCCACTAACGTCCCTACGGACTTTTGACTACATTTCTCTGTCTGAGAGGCTGCAGCTGCTGTGGATGGTCCCACCTGGACAGCAACGGAGTGCCTGCTCATTCTAGCAAAAGGCCGCAGAAAAGTATTCTGAATTCCATGAGAGTCAAACGTATTTACATCTTCTCTCTTCTTTTTTCGCCAATGCTGCAAATAAGAATGCTCCACATCATTCTTCTTTCTCTCCAGAGCGTTGCCATAACGAGTGCTATTTAAGGCATTTGCACCCTGTGGAAAGGCATCAGCGTCTATCATGGAAGCAAGTGCACTCTCTGGACACACGAAGGAGCGATCTGTCTGGTTCAAGCCATCCGGAGGAGATGAGAAATTTCCGCCATCACAAGTATCGCCGAGTGTTGGCGCCACTTCTGATGCCACTACATGATTCGGCATGTGTGCCGGCTCTCCTACAAAACGCAAAAAACGCTGTCGCCACACTAATACCTCTTCTTCAAGGGACTTCGTCTTTTCCTCTAGTGACATCCGACTCCTTGACTCAATCTCCAGTTGTCGTTGCAGAGAATCTCGCTCATGGCGATGTCGCAGCTCATCATGCTCCTCGTGAATCTGATAGACAAGATGTTGTACCTCCGCTAGCTGTAAATCACGCTCCCTAAGCGCCTTTTCGTGAGTCCTTTTCAGCTTGGCGTACTTCTTCCTCCAATAAGAATCCCCAAGAGAGGAATGGCGGTTCTCTAAATTTTCCACGCCCTTTACAGACGGTTCGTCAGCCGCTTTCAAAAAAGAGGACGGTGGCGTCAATAGCATCCCAATTGACTCCGGTAGGAGTGACGTTTGCGCCTTCTGTGGGGAAGTAATCTTCTGATCCATAAAACCTGAATGCTCCACAGTACCCCCATTTCTCGCAGTAGTTACTTTTCCATTTAACGCACACGGCCTTTCGCCTTCATGTTGCTGCTGGTGTTGATTTCTTGGTTCTCGTTGTTGGCTTAATTTCTTTTGGGGAAGTGAGACATCTGCGATACTTCCATCAATATATCTATGCAAAATAGAAGCTCTAAATGAGTCATTCTCTTGATGCAACGACTGAATCTGCTGGCGGAGTTGTTGCGCCTCATACCGAGACTCCGCCAGCTGTCGAACCAACTCCGCTACTTTCTTTGGCGGCAATCCCGAAGTCACAGTTGTGGCAGCCGTGGTAGCTGTGTATTTTGCCCGCGGCAGCGTGGAATGGGATTTCGACCTCATGGAGGTGTTTCCTCCCCTCTAATTTCTTTTTTCCGTCTTCTCGTGAACGTGCGTGAGACACTGAAAAGGATTCAATTTCGTAAAAAGAAAAATAAAAAAAAAAGGAAAGTTTATATGCGTGAACAGGAAAAGGAAACAAGCGTCATTACAAATGCCATAAAACCCCACGTTTGCTGGAGTGAGTGCCAATAGAAATTGAGAAAGAGAGAGAAAGATCGTACGTGTACGCCCTCGTCCATATGAATTTCTTCAACTTGGTGCAACCTTCATTTTCTGTGTGTACTTCAATGCCTCTCAGCCCTTATTACATGTCAGTTGTGTATGTGACTTCTGAATGGTCTTCTTCGTACGCCTGTTGACAGCCAACTTGGCTTCCAGAACGTCGATTACATCTGCGGAAAGAGCATTGCCATAAAGTTCAAAATATTCCAATGTGTTGTTTAAAAAAAGCGCATCCACAAGCGGGTGAGCACCGTATATAAAGTGTGTTAAATTCGTCCTGCTTGGAATGACAACACCGCCAAATTCCCGAAGAATCCCTAGTGTGTTAAAGCGTAAATCAATGCGGTGCAGAACATCGTCATGACCAGCGCATACCACCCATTCAGCAATGGCCCGTATAGTTACAACGCAGGAACCGCTTATCAGGTTGTCACCCAAATTCACCTCGCGTAATGATTTGTGGTGGTGCATCGACGCACACAACACCGCTAACCCGTGCGGTTGTGTACCAATTCTGTTGCGAGACACGTCCAACAACTCTAGTTGATGTGCTGCAGTCATAACACACGTCAACGAAGAGGCATCAACAATGCCCACACCACTTAAATGAATGTCACGTATCATAGTCCCACAGCGAGAACTTGTGCTCATCACCTCTGCAAGGGTGCGCGTGCCTGCATCGCCCAAATAACAGTCATTGAGATCGAGCTTTACAAGAGGCATACAGGCAAAAGCTGGAAAAAGTGCTTGCGAGCCACTGACACCAAAAGGTACGCCGTTGAGCTTGTACGTAACCCCTCTTGTAGTTGTATCAGAATCAGACAGATCCCTTTTCGCAATATCAACAGCGTCCTGCATCGCGACGGCAGCCTGAAGCGCACGGGGGTTCATTTCTATGGCAAACTCTTTGCACCTCAAGGCATACATGGAGAGAAAAACCTCCAAAAAACAAATACTTTTATTGACCTGGTTGCTGCCATCGGTACCTGTTTCTTGCGTGGCACAAACGACAGGCTCCGGCATTTCTTCACGTCCGTGTGCGATCCATGAGAGAAAAATTAAAAATAAAATAAAATGTACATGATAATTAGCAGAGCAAACAACGACAGTAAACATTTCATGACTACTTTTTTTCCTTTTAATCACACAACCATATTTCGTTCCTTAGAGAGCACAGTACCATACAAAACCTGCAGACCCATAGAGATAGGCAATGCATTTAGAAACACCCCTGGCTTCCAACGTCAATTGTTTCGACACAGCAAGATTTATAACCTGAATTTTTAACCGCCACGTAGAAACAGATGCGGTAGACTCACCATTATAAATATATATATATATTTTTATACAAGAACAACAACAACAAAAAAAAAAAACACTTCTTCAGAATCTATGTACCGTTTTTTCTTTTCTTCTTATTAACAGGTTTCGGCTCTGTCCTTCGTTTGTCTACATGCAGACGCCTTGAAGGGACGCTGCATAATACGATAATAAATTATTATTATTAGTAGCAATATTGGTAGTATTAGTGTACATACGGGACTCAAGAATGTGAGCCTTACACTTCTATTGTCATTTCCCTCCAGGAGGAATTCAACAATACAAAGAAAAAAAAAAAGTAACCAAAATGTGAAACCAAAGATGGTCAAATACAACCAACTTCTCCCAGCCATGCTACACTCTACATCAGCGGCGAAGGCGGCATTCATACGAGAAGAAGTTAGACAGTTAATGTCTTCGTCAACAAAAGAAGGAAAAATAAATAAATAAATAAAATTAAATCAAAATTCATGCATTTCCCCCCTCCTTCTTACCCTAATTCACCAAAGTCATTGTACGTATAATCGGCCTGCGGTCCTCACCTCCGCCTAATCACACATCCTCGAAAGGTAGACACGCAATTCCTCCTCTGTCGCTTCCACCGCCAAAAGGTGCAGGAGCGAGGCAGCATCCAACGAGGCCTGAAGCGCCATGGACTTTACGGTACCATCAGGCGATGCTATCGTCTCACTTTTTAGAAAAAACAATTTCATCCCCGCACCATAATTACAAAACAGCTCCGCCCAACAAATGGCTCGCAGAAGGTTAACAAGAGTTAATTTTGTCCCTTCGTTAGGAGTGGAAGAAATGCGGCTAATGTGTTTCAGAAGGCGAAGCATCGACGGAGATGGACCTAGTGCTCCAAGGCGACAGTCACGAGCAGTTAGTCTAGGTGGCAGTTTGTGTTGCGTTTTCGTTCCTATAATGAGCCTGGCGAGGGCATTCGCTGCTTCCGCCGCAGGAGGAAATTGATATATTTCACCGTCACCACTAGACTTATTATGTAGCTTCATGTATGAAGAAAGAAGAAGTTCCAACCACGATTCACTTAGATTAGAAGGATATGATCCATCCGCATCCGTCCATGGCGAAAAACAATAACCCAAAGCCCTGTTTACTGCCTTCAGCCACACCTCATCACGATGGGCAAAAGAAATGTCCCCATCATCCATTATTTCCAGGCCTTCACGCAAAAGCATCCGAAGCTTCTGGCTCCTTTCCTTTATTGTACGGGCACTCGCGACCTCAGGAAGTAAAACTGGTGTGAGGGTAAAACCGTACCACAACAGCAACTCCATGTCCGTATAGG
Organism: Trypanosoma cruzi; assembly: GCF_000209065.1. NCBI lineage: Eukaryota > Euglenozoa > Kinetoplastea > Trypanosomatida > Trypanosomatidae > Trypanosoma > Trypanosoma cruzi. The sequence continues at coordinate 182,664 of NW_001849561.1, forward strand.
CGCCGTATTGCAGAAAAATTTGTTCCCCACTCTCAATAGGAAAAAGGACTTCAAAGACGTAGGCTCCTCTTCGTTCATCGTACTTCATCGTGGCATTGCTATTCAAGGCGTAGTTAAAGTAATCTACCCAAGGCATAAGGCTCCAAACCTCTGAGTAATATGCGAAGCCACGGGTCATCAGAGTGTTGTAAGCCCAAAGAAATTGTTCCAATGTAATCGGCATTGATCTTTCTTCACAGTCAGAATGTGGCATGGTTTGAAAAAATGAGAGTGTTGACTTGCATAATTGAAATTCCGCCTCAGCGTTCGCCTGCTCTCGCAAAACCTTATGACGATGCCGCTCAAACTGCAGGTAAGGGCGGAGATACGCATCAGACGAGGAAATAATTTTCCCAGTATCCTCATAACTTGAATAGCATTCTTCATCAGCCTTTTCGGGACGCAGTTCGAGAAGATTATTGTAACGGGAAGGAAGCGAAAGTACCCATGTCTTCATCCACGCATGATCGCTTTGGAAAGATATTTTATCCCTCTTGCTGCTGCTATCCGCTGACATATCCATGCTGTTTTCAGTATTAGGGGTAGAAAAACGACCGCATTGAGCTGCATTCAAAAGAATATAGCAAATGATAGTGTTTGATGGGGAAAGGCCCTGTGAAAGCTCTTGTTCAACAGCTTCCAATTCTGTTACAGAAGCACCTTCGTTAGAAGGTCGATTGCTGCAAGAGAGAGCTTGCCTCTGTTTGTATTCGAAAGATGCCAGGTAATGACGGGCCTTGCTAGCCGTGATCATTGAGTGCCGCGGTATCCTTGCGAGAAGTGTACCGGGCTTCAATGACTCTGCTGCCACTACCCCATAGCCACCACCCATGGAAGGAATAGATACCAACCGCATTACGGGATGAAAGAATGCTCCTTCCTCCGTCAAGAGACGCTGAAGAATGGTTGCCGTTTGCATGAAAATACACACAGAAACGGCCTGATCACTTTAATTGCATATTTTTTTTTTTTTCGGCAGGGGGAAACAATGGGTGTATACATGAATCATGATACAAGCAATAATTCCCCCCCCCCCCACCCCCCAAAAAAAAAAAAAAAAAAAAAAAAAAAAAAAAAGAAAAAAAAGCAGAGTCCCTCTCAACAACGTGAGATCCATTACAGAAACCGTGAGTATATCAGCACCAAATTAGTTTATTTCTCTGTCCTGTAGAGACTTCTAGAAAACACACACAAAAATATGAAAATCCCCCTTTTTTTATTTTTATTTTATTTTATTTTTTATTTCTTATTTTTTATTTTATGTCTTTTATTTATTTATTTATTTTGCTCTCTTGTGAAAACAAGTTCAGTCCTTTATTAAAAAGATAAAAATACACGCGCTAAAACTAAAAGAAAAATCATGCTCGAAAGACGGAATTTTTGACCACCAGCAGTGTTCCCCCCCGACGCCGCCTCTGATGTCAAAGAAGACGTCAAGTAACGCACATGAAGGCTCCTTTGCTTAAACGCTTCAACACCATCGGGTGTCTCGTCATCCACCGCACCACCGCCTTTACGTTGGTGCTGACTCCCTAATTTATGACCAGGCAAATACCCATCCCCCTTCATCATCGTTTGATGTCGACTTGCCACGCCACTTTCAAGCACTTCAGCCAATTGGTGGATCTGTTTTGTCATGAGCTTTCGATTCGCAGTGAAGAGGTTGGAACAGAATGTCAGTGCCCAGTAACGCGACCACAAACACTCCAATTGTGCCTCATCGTCTTTGCTACGCACGAGAGTAATGGGCAGCTCATAGTAGCGGTGTGCATGTACTCCGTACTCCCTGATACGCTCAGAAGGCACCCACGTAGATGTCGTGGACCCTTCCCAATGCTTTCCTTGTGTGTGTTGACTTGTCCCCTGTTGCTCTGCCACGTATTTCTCTGGAAACGTACGAAAAGCCTTCATATCCAACTTGCCAGTCGAGATGGTGCGCACAGGGTCAACGACAATAGCCAGCCACGGGTCTTGTGCAGTTTGTCCAAGCTGCTGCGTGTTAACATCTGTGCCAGAAAGGAAACAGGTGTAGCCAGGGTGGCTGTGGTACCACCCGATGCAGCCTTCCTGCGTCCCGCCGCGCTGATGGTACTGAAGGAAGTCAAGCATGTACAACTGGGAGGCGTCATTCATGGAACACTCCACCTCGGAGGCATCGACTGGGAGAGCAAAGGCACTCGTGACAATCATTTCATCCTCGTTAAAGTGGCCCAGCATGAGAACCATCACCTCAAACCAATTCTCGCGGCTCGGCTCATTTCGCATGGATGCCGCAGAAGAGTCAGCAACGCCACTGCCGTTGGAGCACGTCACGTTGGGGCTTCCACGTTTCGCGTGGATCATCATCTGCAGCGCCGCGAGAACAGAAACCTTCACGCGTTGGAAATAGCGCGGTGACTTCTTCCACGGCTGTGTTTTGTGCAGCTCCTCCATGAGCTCCATTTTGGGGAATAAAAACGCGTCATCCGTGATGACGGAGTTATGCATCTCCCATTGACTACGTGTCACCTCATGGCGATCTCCCCGTCTTCCAGCGTCAGGCCGCATCATCATCATTGTCGTCGTCGTTAATAATAATGTGCAGCAGCTGTTGTAGCAGATCTCAACAACCGCACCTTCTCTGTGTGTGTCGTCTTTCTATTGTTTTGAGAAGTCTTCTCTCCTGTCTGCACTAATACATCCCCCTCTTCCCATAACTCCCCCATTATCCGTTGCGGTTACCCAAAACGCAAACATGCATGTATGCATAAATAAATAAATAGTAAAAAATAAAAAAGGCGGTTCATTCACAAAGAAACAACAACATTAATAATGAAGAAAGCGCCCACAGAAAAGTGCCGTAAAGACGATGGTGCCACCGTCGTTACGACCCCCCCCCCCTTCCCCAGCCGTTGTGTGGTGAAGTTACAATGAGGAAATTATGATGGACGGGTCCCCGCATTAGTTTTTATTCGCCTATCCCTCCCTCTCTTTGTATTGGATTTTCTTTTTTTTTCTTCCCCTCCTTCCTTCCTTCAACTTAACCGCCGCATTCCAACAAGTAGAAAGAAACAAACAGGAAATAATAAAAAAATGGTCCTTCATTTTCGTCTCGTCTTGTTATCAGCAGCGCGCAGTAAATTCACCTGTGCCCTTGTTAGAGCAGTCCGCTGCATTCCATGCATAGTGGCCGCGTCGAATTTAGCGTCAGCGGTGGTGTGGCCCCGTGATGGGCCCCCGCGCTTCGTCTCTGTGCACCGCACCTCCAGCGAGTTAACAGGACCCGACGGGGTCAATAGAATCGGTGAGCGAAGCACCACCACGGCCGCCTCCTCCTCCTCCACCTCCCTCTCTTCGGATAAATTGGCAGCTGCTGGTGTGGCAAAAGAATGAGTGGCGATTGTAAAGCAGCGACCGTTGATTTTTTCCTCGCCCACCGTGTCGCAGTGCGAAACAAGTCACACAGTCACTGGGGCCGATGTGGTCGCTGCAAGGCGCCGTGTGAATACTACGTCGGTCAGTGCGGTGAAAAAAGAAAGGGACTGCGGCTCGTGGTGTTTCCCTCGCAGACGCATGCGATCACCGCCTCGCACCGTCAGAAGAAACGGCGTCGTGATGTCCGGCATGTACTTTCTTTCTGTTTCCCCCACCACCACTAGTGCACCACCACAATGGGGGAAAAAGTGAAGACGACATGTCATTCAAGGGGAAACAAGGAAATAAAAAAAGAGAGAGACAAATACGAATCAGAAAAAACAAACCTAAGAACAGCACAACCACACAAAAAAAGTGGAGGCAAATGCTGCCTTCCGTTACCTCAACATATTCCCGTGAGCAACGTCAGCAACATCTCACCATGTAATTAGTACATTCCGTTTAGCCCTAGACAAAGTCTCTATATCCCTCTTTTCATAACATCCTTCAAAAGTAGAGAAGTAGAGTGAGAAAAAAAAACAAAGAAGCAATAATTTCACTCTCAATGCGCATTAAAATATTTTGTCAACAATATTCTTCCATTAAGGAAATATCAACAAAAAAATCATGTCCTTTTTCAAGCTTATGTTCTTGTTCCTCATTTTTACAGCCAATAATTGTCATAAATGCGACAAAAGCAAAAAATGAAAATGCCTCATCTCAACACTGTCGTGTCAAACATTCTCACAAAAAAAAAGTTTGTCAAAACCGCAACAAAAAGATCCTAAAACAAAGTAATAATTAAAAAAATAACCAACCATAATTAGCGTGATTCGCATGAATTCACATCATCACCAACTCATCGGCGAAACATCCTCGAGCATTTGAAAGGCCCAACTATGCCATAATTGCGCTTCCCTAAAATTTATTAAAACCAATATAGCCCCGTTCTTCACAGTTTCGTACATTTATATTGATCACAGCCCCTTAACCAGTCGCGTGAAGAAAGCTAGAGTATCGCTAAATTGTGACAAACAGTGCCCCATTTACTCTCCAAATAAGAAAAAAGGATCCATTGTGCGCAGCATTCTTCATCAGGTCCATTGGCAGAATAAAAGAGGCATGGTCAAAAATATACTCCAAAAAAAAAAAAAAAATGGTACCACAAAGAAAAACTCAAGGGTCAACATTCATTAACATACTAATCGGATATGGGACTGTTAAAAAGGATTGAAAAAATATCTAAGTAAAATGTTTTCTTTTTTTTTTCGTTTTTTTACAAAAAAGTGAATAAAAGCTACAACCCCATCGACACATAACGCCATATAAAGCATATATATCCACATATCTCTTTTTATATAGGGCAAAGTATGTCCATGAAAGATAAATAAAAAATGACCTCCCCCCAAGTTCAAAAAGAACGTTTATTTAAAGTAGATGCCTTCCATGCAGCCAAATAAGTAGAAATGACACATAGTCGGCTATATAAAAGGCATCAAAAAAAAAATAATAAATGTGCTCCGCAAAGATCCTTATCACTTCCCAACCTTCCCAAACAGTTAACGCGAAAGGTAAAGTTCCCCAACGGCCAATCAAAAAATAAAAGAACAATACTTCTTGTTAGTGGCACTCTCGCCGTCACGCTTTTCAGAGCATGCTAAATGGATGTAAATCCCGCAGACCAACGTGAAATTTCGTCCTTTCAAGGGATAAATCTCTGGGTCAATAGCACTTTTTGAGATGAACAAGCAAAACGAATCCGGACAGGTCGACACACAGAGTAATCAAGGGAACGAAACGAAGTATAAAGTGGAAGCCCTGATAAAAGGCAATCGCGCGACGGAAAGCTTTGCTTTTTTGAGAGCGAAGACGCCCCAGAACGCCAACCCAAGGGGAAGTCGGAGACGATAAGCACTCGCGTGATCGCCGTCTCCGCCTGAAGGCGTCGCCCCGCCCCTCGCCTCCGCCGCGTTCGGCGGCAAGCGGCGAGCGCATGCTTCTCTTTTCTTTTTTCCATTCCTATTGGGTTTTTGGCGCCCATGCCGGGCCACCAGTGTGTTGTTTATGTTTTCGTTTTCGCAGGGGAATTTAGAGCCGGGAAAACGAGCAGGGATTTGCATTTTGGTTTGCGGGCCTTTTTGCGATTTTCGGGGCGCATTTAGGCTGTCAAGACTCTTTTTAACGGGAGCTTTTGAAAATGTCCTAAGCAGAACGGTTCTGACATGGTCATCGCTCCAAAAAGAGACGCCGCCGTTCAAGAGGGAGGTTATTTTTTATTACCAAGTTTTTATTTCGTCCCATAAAGTAAATCCCTGTCTGTGAAGCTTGTTTCCTTTAAATTTTCTCTCTACTTTCCCTTTTGCTTGTATTTTTTTCTCTCTCGAAGGCTGGTGAAAATGCACATAAAAAACATTTTGATTTCGGGATTTCGTTCCTACCGGGATCAATCGTTTCAAGTGGACCTTTCACCAAAGAATAACGTTATTGTGGGGAAGAATGGCTCCGGCAAATCAAACTTTTTTGCCGCCGTTCAGTTTGTTTTGAGTGAAAAGTACACTACTTTAACGGCTGCTGAAAGAAAGGAACTTTTTCATGCGGGTTCTGGAAGACCGGCCTTGTCCATTTTTGTTGAAATTATTTTTGATAACTCAGATGGCCGTCTTATCATCCCTGGTCGAGCTGAAGAGAAAGAAGTACGAATACGACGTACTTTGGGATTGAAACAGGACGAATTTCGAGTAAATGATCGTCGGTTTACAGCAACAGAGGTAAGGCAACTGCTGGAAAGTGCAGGATTTTCTTCAAGCAATCCATACTATATTGTGGAGCAGGGTAAGATTGTCAACATGGCCAATATGAGTGATGAGGAAAGATGCCAACTTATCAAAGATGTCGCTGGCACAAGAGTCTATGAGTCTAGACGAAAAGAAAGTGAGGAAATTTTGGAAGAAACCTCAGGCAAATATAGGAAAATAGAGGATTCTATTGACCAGTTACAAAAAAGATTGACAGAACTTGAGGCTGAAACCGCTGAATTAAAGTCTCTTCAAGAAATTGAGAGGGAGAGAAAATGTGTCGAATACTCCATCTTTTTCTTGGAATTGGCGAATGCCAAAGAGTGCCTACAGAAGTTGGATGAAGAACGAAGTAAATACGTTTCTTCTTTAAATGAACAACGAGATGCTGAAAACAATACGAATAGTTCTATTGAAATAGAAGAGAAAAATATTCGTAATTGCGCGCAACGCATTGCTCATTTGGAAGGTGAAATGCAGACGCTGGAAAGAGAGGCAACGAAACTGAATAGTAAGAAAGCCATTGCCCAATTGGATGTTGTCGATGCTAAGAACTCCATAAGCCGTAATGAAAGGGAAAGACTAGCTCTTCAAAAAGAAGTCGAGAATTTGGAAAAAAATGCAGAAAAAGTGAAAAAGGATTTGGAGTTAAGCAGAAACAACCTGAATCAACACCAGAGAACAACAGATCACAAAAGTAATGAATTGGCCAGTTTGGAAAAGAAGCTGGAAGCTCTCCTTGCTAAAAGAGGGAGGAGGAAGCTTTTTAAGAATAAAAAGGAACGTGACGTATGGTTAGCTGGAGAAATAGAGCGAAACAGAAATACCATAGAGACTCACAGAAAGGAGATTACTCGCATAAAGAAGAGCATAGAGGATATTGATAATCGTATCCACGAAGAAGATAAGAATCAGAAGGAAAAAGAGGCTGCGACAAAGAAGGTGGAAACAAAATTGGCCGATCATGAAACTCGCAGGGGTAGAGCAATAACTGTGCGAAATACTCTAAATATGGAGCGAAGAAGTTTGTGGCAAAAGGTCAATGAACAAGAAATTATTGTTCAAAGATTACAGGACGAATGGAGTCGTTCACGACATCAACTTGAGCGTGCCGTTCGACATGATACTCGTCAGGGAATACAATCACTTAGGGAAGTGTTACACGAACTTGCCGATGAAAAACTCACCAACGCTGTTCATGGCCAATTAATTGAGCTAATTGATGTTGGAAAAGGATACGAAACGGCCGTTGAGGTGACTGCGGGTAATGCACTTTTTAATGTTGTTATTGATTCCTTTGATGTGGGCGCCCTTATTCTCGATCAAATCAATTTAAAGAAGAAACCAGGACGTATTTCTTTTTTCCCACTGGATACATGCAAAAGTGAACCAATCCGATTTGATGGAAAAGAAGGCTGTAGTTCTCTCATGGAGCATATTTCTTGTAATCCGAGATTTAAGGGAGTCGTTGCTGAGGTATTTGGAAAAACGGCGATTGTATCGTCAATGGAGGAAGGTTCCAAGTTTGTGAAAGAATATAATTGTGATGCTGTGACAATGGAAGGGGATCAAATCAGCCGCAAGGGCGGCATCACAGGTGGATACTTGGAATCTCGCAATTCGAGACTATTATCCTTCAATAATGAAAAGAAACTGTCTGAAAGACTGGCAAATGAGAAGACTCTACTTGAAAAGCTTTGTCAAGAAGTGGCTGTTGTTGAACAGAAGATAACCGACGCCATGAACGAGATTGAATCATTAAGAGGAGAGGCCTCCAGGGCAGAGAATGACGCAGATGCAGATCTTCGAGATGCTCGTCTTCATGACGAGCGGAAAGTAAGATTGGAGAAGCATCGGGAACAATTATTGGAGACAAGAAAATCTTTGGAAAAGGGTATGGCTGATGCAAACAGTTCTCTGGAACTTTTGCAACAGGAGGCAAAAGAAGATTTTGTGTCATCATGGGGGGAAAAGGAAGAGAGTCATCTAGAGTCTGTCATTACGGAAGTGGATAAAACTCGAGAGGATCTCTCGGCGCTTCAGCTACAACGTGTTCAGATAACCACCGAGGTTCAGTTATTGGAAGATACACTTCAAAATATAACGCGTCGGTTGAATATTGCGCGTGATCGTATTCGTGAACTTCTTTGGGTAAATACAAACAATCAGACTTTGACAAGGGAACAAGGAAATGTGGATGCGGAAATTTCTTTAGTTTCTGCGCGAATTGAGACTGTTCGACAATCAATTGCTGAAACGACAAACGAGAAGATGGCAAGTGAAGAGAAGCTGGAAGTCTTGAAAAACAAACAATTTGCTTCAGCCAGGGCTGTTCAGGAACGAAGAGACAATGATGAAAAAAAGCAGATTCAGCGGACACTTCTTGTACAGCGCCGCGATGATGCCATGGAAAAGATACGGAAGTTGGGTATTGTTCCCAAAGATGCAAGTAAATATTCTGGACAGTCTCTCGGAATGTTAATGTATCGTCTAAAAGAAAATAATGAGAAGCTTAAGAAGTATTCACATGTGAACCGGAAAGCAGTGGATCAATATTCATCTCTTATGGAGACCAAAAATGAATTGGTTGGACAAAAGGAAATTCTTCAAAATGAATTAAAAAGTATTCACGACCTAATGGAACATCTTGACAAGAAAAAAGATGAGGCGGTTGAGCGAACATTTAAACAGATGCAGTATCAATTTGAGGTGGTTTTTAAAGAAATTGTAGCTACTGAGGATTGCCATGGGGAATTACAACTTGTTCGATCAGCAGCCAAGAAAAATGCAGGAGAAGATCCATATATTGGTGCTAGAATTTGCGTTTCTTTTGGACTTGGTAACGCCATAACAGACCTTGGGCAGTTAAGTGGTGGACAAAAATCACTTGTTGCCCTTGCATTAATCTTTGCCATTCAGCGCTGTGATCCGGCACCGTTTTATCTATTTGATGAAATTGATGCTGCACTAGATGCAGAATACCGTTCTTCAGTCGCAAAACTTATCTTGAAAGACTCTGAAAATTGCCAATTTATCACTTCAACCTTCAAGACGGAAATGCTTGAAGCCGCAGATCGCGTTCTTGGCGTGTTCTTTCATAACAAGACAAGTCGGATTCAGGCCATTTCTCTTGAGGAGGGAGTGAAACTATTGAAGCAGGCAGCCTTTGAAGAAAGGAAAAGGACACGAGAGATTGAGGAGTAAAAGTAATTATTATTATGGACATAGAGACAGAGAAGAAAAGAGAATAAACAGAAGTGTGAGTTGTTCATAGAACAGAGTTTAATTGGTAGAAGTCCAATTGGGTTGACATGCCTGTTATTTCTTTTGGGTAAAAGTGGGAACTCTTCTACATAAATGCGAAAGAGAGAGGGAGAGAGAGCGAGAAGGAAAGAAATAAAAATACTGCCTTTTTATTTATTTATTTATCGTTATCAATAATAATAATGATAATAATAATAATATTATTATTACTATTTATTTTTTTATTTTTTTTATTTTATTTTATTTTATTTTATTTTTTTGGTTGGGTGATTGATGCGACTCCTCATCTTTTTGTTTATTAAATCCTCTTATTTATTTATTTATTTATTTATTACTTTCTTTTGTTTGCAAGGCGAATAAATATTTGTTCTTCCCTTTACATGTGTCTTTTTTGTTTTGTGTTTTATAATAATAATAATAATAATAATTATTATTATTAATATTGTTACCATTATTATTATTAGTGTCGCTATTTTTTTTTTTTTAAGCAAATGAACGCGCTCAAGGCTGGAGACCATGTTTTTTTTCGCCATCCAGAACACTCCTGGCTTTGTGGAGTAGTTGAAAGTATCGTTAAAGGAGGAATTGTTTGCGTCACAAAGGATTCATTGAGAAGAGAAGCCACTCAAAACGAAATAATCACAATAAAAAATCCTGAAGACGTAGAACCACTTTATGGAGAATCCCTCAATGACACCCCAGACGACTTACTTGATCTTACCGTTCTTCACGAAACAACTTTATTGAGATGCCTTTATATGCGTTACATGAATGACGTGGTCTATACCAATATCGGTGCAATAGTGGTGGCGCTAAATCCATTTACTTTTGCTATCCCATGGTATAAGGACAGTGAAATGCAAAAATATTTAAATGCGGGTCGTAGTTTGAGTGTTTCTGGTATGCCCTCAAATTTATTGCCACACACATGGGCTCAAGCACATGTCACTTACTATGAGATGGTGGACAGTCAGGAAAACCAATGCATTATCGTTTCCGGTGAATCTGGAGCTGGGAAAACAGAAGCAACAAAAATAGTTCTAAATTATTTGGGCGTTGTTTCATCACTGAATGGAAGCAAATTAGAACAAGAAGCTGCCCGGGGTGTTGGTGAAAAGTTGGTTGCATGTTCGCCTATTTTGGAGTGCTTTGGAAATGCGAAAACTGTGAAGAACGACAATAGCTCTCGGTTTGGCAAATTCATGAAAGTAAAATTTAACGCCAAACACGTTGTTGTTGGCGCTGAAAACATAAAGTATCTTCTTGAAAAAAGTCGTGTTGTATCTGCTGCTCAGGGCGAGCGCGTATTCCACTCATTTTATCTATTGGCCCGTGCTCAAGGGAGTATGGCACGTGTCCTTGGTCTTGAGCATGAGAAACAATATACGTCCCTTTCTTCAGGGGGGACAATGAATAATAGTGAGTATAACTCTGAAAAAGACTTTAATGACGTTTGTCGGGCCATGTCTATTGTTGGGATGACAGATGTCGAGCTTATCTCTGTCTGGCGTGTGACAGCAGCTGTAATGACATTACTTAATGTTCGGTTTCTTCCAGAAGAAGATGGCTGTTCTATTGATCCAAAAACCATGAAATATACCAAAAAGGCTGTCCAATTGCTTGATGTATGTGAAGATGATCTTGTACATGAACTTCTGACTAGTACTCGTGCACTTCCCGACAATGAGTTTGCTTTAAAGAAAAACGACGTTGTGGCAGCTGTCGACATCCGTGATGCCATGTGTAAACATTTGTATGATGGTGTTTTTGGCTGGATTGTTGACCGCTGCAATGACTTGTGTAATGTGGAAAACGATGGTAATTGGATTGGTTTGCTGGATATTTTTGGATTTGAGAACTTTAATAAGAACTCCTTTGAACAGCTTTGTATCAATATGACGAATGAGCAGCTTCAGTATCATTATAACCTGCACATATTTAAGCGTGATATGGACGAATGTAGAATGGAGGGGGTGGATGTGACAGATATTAAGTTTACTGATAATACAGGCTGTTTAAAACTGCTTACCGCACAGGGCGGCATTTTTCCTCTTCTTGATGAATGTTGTTGGTTTGGAGGAGGAACGGACCTTGGATTTTTAGAAAAAGTGGTGCATACTCATGAATCCAACTCCTTTTTTAAGAAGGAACGTGTCTCTGGGGAAACTTTTTGTGTGCGTCACTATGCAGCGGATGTCACGTACAACGTATTTGGTTGGGTTGAAAAAAATAGAGATACTCTTAAAGATTCCATTAAGTCCATTGTACGAGCTAGCGGTGATCGCGTAATTGCAAGCTGCCTTCCAGCACCCATCCCCTTATCGGAGCGGAAAAAGGGAGGTAAAGCTTTTACTGTGGGTGGTTTTTTTTGTAATCAGCTGAGAGTTCTTATGGATTTAATTGGCGAGACGAATCCACATTGGATTCGGTGTATTAAGCCCCATCCTGATAAAAAACCCAGAATGTTTTACGGTAGGGAAGTCATGGGACAACTGGAGTCAAGTGGTGTTCTTGCCACAGTGAAGCTTCGAAAAGCCGGATATCCAGTACGTATTCCACGAGCTTTGTTCTGCCGGAATTATCGAATGTGTACATCTGTGGTTACGAAAGACGAAAAGGAATTTATACAGCATGTACTCCAAATGGCTCAAATACGCATGCCTTCTCTGGCTCAAATAGGCAAAACTAAGGTTTTTCTTAAGGCAGAGGGTTTTAAATTGCTAGAAAGGTTGAGGGACCGGCATTTGCTTTGTACATCACTGATTATTCAGCGAATTGCTCGGGGATACTTAACGCGGCGCGGGGTATATGACATCTTTTTACTGTTCCACAAGGTCGAAATCGCGCGGAAAAACTTGGATAAGGCGTCAAAAGATATGCATTTGCAGGAAGCGGACCTTCGACATTCATACGAGCTCGAGGAAGACACGTCGTGGAAACTCATAAAAGAATTAGAAGCCGAAAGTCGAGTTTACCAAGAGACAATTGAAACTGCAGAGCGAGAGCGTCGTCGGAAAGCAATTGAAGATGAGCGTCGACGAGTTGAAGAGGCGAGGCGTATAGAAGAATTGCGCCGTAGAGCCGCTATTTGTATTCAACGTCACGTCCGAGGTGAGCTTGTACGCATTCGCTTGTATCGACAACTATTGGAGGAGCGGCGCGCTTCTTTGGAATATGAGCGTGAACTTGCCTGTGGGGCAGAGCGAAGAGAGGCGCGGGCTCTGGATGCTCAACGGATCACAGATGAAAAGTCATGGACGCAATGGCTAAGCTCCATGGATTATCTTAGGGGCAAGAAGAGGCAGGAGGAGCAACGGTTGTTGGAGAAGAAATTACAGAAAACACGTATTCAGATTCGTGAATTAGTGCGAAAAGAGGACCGCATGCGGCTAAACATTGAGGTGGAACAAACTGACGCGTTTTTTGAGTTATTTTCTCAGCACCAGTATATTAGCTCACATTACATGAAAGTTGCGGCTGAACGACGGCGAAGAATGGAGAAGTTGCAATTAAAGACCCCGGTAGTATTGCGGCCGCAGTCTGCCGGAATGAAAGCCAGGGCTAATAGAAGTGCAGCTGCGGACGCACGCATTAATAGGGCAATCACCGATTTTGCGCTTTCCCGAGCTCGATCATACGAGGAAAAACGGGAAAGTCAAAGCCCTGGTGTCGCACCAGATCGTTTCTCATCCAACGCATCGAAGGAAAGTTCCATTTTTAGTCACGTGCAAAGAAATTGGCTTCGACAGCAGGAATGGATGAGGATTGGGGATGTGGGTCAAGCTTCGGAGAATTATTCGAGGTTATCCGTAGCACAAAGTGCAGAAGACACTCAATACAGTGGCCCTTATCGAACGATAGAGGCGTCGTTGCATTCCTTTTCGCCTTCAAACAACGGGAATTCACATTCTACACTGCCTTCAATGAGTGGGTTTGACAGAAGGAGTAAAATGGATCCCTCGCGAAGTTCATATGAAACTGAGGTGAGGATGAATAAGAAAAAGATTCCCGTAGATTGGGATAGCGTCTTTGGATCAGAGCAATAACTTTTTTTTTTTTTTTTTTGATATGACTATATAGGTAAGGAGAGAGACGGATAGATAGATATTGTGCGTTGTTCTCTTTTCCTCCTTGTTATTATCGTTATTATTATTATTATTTCTACACTTTTATCGTTATCACTCAGTTTATTTGTGCACTTGTTTATGTAATGGCACCTATATATCTGTTTTTAAGCGAATAGAAGTGATGTGAGTGAGGACGGCGGCTTAAGCAGATCTGTGAGGAGGCTAATTATTCGTCGTTGGGTTTCTTTTTGAGTTTTACGCAGGTGCACGATAATGGTTATGTTGGCTGGCGGCGCTGTGCCAGTAGACGCGAATGGCGAGGTGCCTGAAATGATCTCCTCTTACATCATGTAGGATGGTGGAAGCCCCGAGTAAAAAAAAAAAGGCTTTTTTCCGCTTTTCTTTGGATTTCTTTTGATTTTATTTTATTTATTTTTTTTTTTTTATTTTTTATTTTTTTTTTGTGCGTGTATGGGGTGTTTGATGCGTGTCTTCATCTCATTCTGTGGGGCAAGTGATTAAAGCGGTTAATGGCCAAGGAATACCCCATTTTGGTGGTTCCTTGCAAACGGGGCGGTATTCCTTGTCTGACGCCCGATCAGGCACGAGCAATTCTTAACGAGGAAGAACGGGTGATCAGTGTGTCCATCTTCGACGCAAGCGAATTTGTGGATCCTTGCAAAAAAGCCAATCAGGGTTTTGCCGAATTTTGTGGGCTGGGGGAATTTAGGACCATCCTCACTGTGCGAAGTCCTCATATTGGCATGCACGCTAGCGCTCCTGCAACAGACGCAGGATTGTGTGCGAATCATGAAAAGGGTCGAATTTCATTGGGTATGGATAAATGGAAGGAAATGGTTTTGCCACTTCGCCCGGAAATAGCCATTCCTCCCTATGACTCTGTTTCAATAAATGAGCCTCAAAAAAAGCGCCGACGGACAGCAATGACCCGTTCGGCAAAGTGGGCAACATCTGCGGACTCCCTTCAAGGCAATGGCAATTGTAAGTTAATGAAACCCTTATGTGCTGCGGAGAATAATGGCGAGTTTGTTTTTTTGGAGGAACTTTGTCAAAATGAGACTTTACAACAATACACATACCATGTAAAGGAGGCTATCAATAAAGGGCAGGTTATGAGTACTGCCATTTCCTTACCATCTTTACTGATTTGTTTAAAATACAATGTATGTTTTATTGAGAGTGCAATTCCATGGATATTGGCGGAGAAAGGAATAGGCCTGGTGTTTGACTTCAATCCAGTAAGTGGTGTGTCTCCTGCACGTTATGAAACACAAATAGACTTGAATGATGACTGCTTCACAAAAGATATTCGACCTCTTTCACCAGACTGCAATTGTTACACGTGTAAGCGGCATATGCGTGCATATATCCATCATCTTCTTACAGTGCAAGAGATGAATAGTAAAACACTTCTTGTAATACATAACTTGACAAGGTTGATTCAACTGGTGCGGTTGTATCGAATCTTGGATGCAGAAGATCGCGAGGCTTTGCTCAATTGGCTTTTTGCACAGTTTTAACGCTGCATTTTTGTTGTTTTTGTTGTTGTTACTTTTGTATGTGAGTGCTAACGAATTTGTAAATGGGTGCTTTTAGATCTATATATATATATATATGTTGAATCATTTTGGGGTATTTGTTACTCGTGGAGGATGGAGTGTCCCTCCCTCTCTCTCTCTCTGTGTGTGTGTGTGTGTGCCCTTGCAACGTGTTTGATTGTCTCACGATAAAATCTCTTACTGTTGTTGTTTATGTTTTTGTTGCTTTTGTGAGTTTCTCTCCCTTTTCATATGCGTTTTAATTTGCCTTGGGAGAGTAAATCGCCTTTCCTTTTTTGGCGTATGAATGAATGAGCAGAAAGCGAGAAAGGGAAGAGGGCGATGAAAGAGATGAAACCTGTCGCGTGTACCTTTCTTGCGGTGGCTGGAACACCTGTGTGCGATTATACAGGCCGATAGCCTTTGATACGCTGGATGAGGACATGTTTCCTGGGCTTGCATTCTTCTTTGCACCACGTGTGGTTGGTGTGATAAATGAATGCCATATTCTCTCCCTTAGCGAAGTGAACCGACCGTGTGATCACCTTATTGGACAGCGACTATGGCTTCCCTGCAAGTACCATGGCCCTTTTCGATGCTCTTGCCATACACTGGAGAAAATTGCACGTGGGGTGCTTCAGTTGGAGCGAGAACTGTTGTTTTTCCCCAGGAAACTCACTGTGTTAAGGAATAATGCAGAAAAGCATGAAAATGCGCCGTTTATCCACATCGACACATTAAATCGTACCGCCACTGTTTACCTAAGTGGCCTTCCTTTGCCAAAAAGTGAGTATGGTTCGATTTCATTGCATGTGTTGGACGACGAGCGTTCAATAACCCGAGCGATAGCGGCTGCATTTAGCGACCGGGATCAGGTAACAAATGGGGGTACAAAATGTGTACTTTGTGGGTTGACAACAAATGGGAACTGTAGCGTTTGCAGGTGTTGGGTGTGCAAGGAATGTGACGTTCTATGCTGCCTCTGTGGGAAAAATGCTTGTAAGGCGTGTGTTGTCGATAATGAAGAGAATGCGAGAAACGGAGGAGTCTGTTGTTTCAATTGCTATTCTCTTTAGAGAGATTGCGTCATGGTGTTTTGGTGTCCAGGAAACACATGCGATGCGGATTGTCGTTTGGTATTTTCCCTTTAAATAATACATGTCGGAATTTCACCTTTTTTTCTTTTTTTAGTTTTCTCTTCGGGCTGTGTAATTCACTGGCGAAGTGGGTGTCGGCGTGCCATGGGGAGGGCCATTATTGTTGTTATATTCTGTTTCTGTGTATGCGCATGCATTTTGCTATTAATCGTGTCTTATGGTTTACTTTTTTTTTTTGTTTTTTTTTTTTTTTTTGTACTCTACGTGAAGCCGATTTCCCTGCCGGGTTTAGGATATTCCAAAAATGGCCGACAAAGTTGAATATCTTCCACAAGCTAATCACGGGGCGTACGAAAAAGATGGAGATTTGAATTCCAGGATCCAAGAGACCAGTGAGAATCCAAAGGAACCGAACTGCATTGTAAAGACGACAAGGCGCTTGATTCCTGATGGCGGTATTCTCTCTGGTGTTTGTAATCTTGCTGGAAGCAGTCTTGGTGCTGGAATTCTCGCCCTTGCCTCCGCATTTAACTCCTCGGGTATTGTGGCGGGTACCATCTATTTAATTGCCATCTACCTACTCACCGTTTTTTCCATGTATCTTTTGGCAGTGACGTCGCTAAAGACCGGCATTCGCAGTTATGAAGGAATGGCTCGTCAGCTTTTTGGGCGTGGCGGTGATATTTTCACTGCGGTAGTCATGTTTGTAAAGTGCTTTGGTGCATGTGTCGCGTATGTTATCTCAGTTGGCGATGTTATTGAAGCATTTCTTAGCGATGATTCTGTGACTGGGTACTGGCGAACAAAAAGTTTTGTTCGCGTTGTCAATTGCATTGTTTTTTTCTTGTTTATGCTTCCATTGTCGCTTCCGAAGCGTATCAACTCAGTACGATATGTGTCATTTTTTGCGGTTTCGTTTATTATCTACTTTGTCATTGTCGGCATTCTCCACAGTGTGCGAAATGGTTTAAAACATGGGCTTCGTGACGATCTTGTTCTTTTCAGGGGTGGAAATGAGGGGATTCGAGGACTTGGGAAGCTCATGTTTGCATACCTATGCCAAAGCAACATGTTTGAGGTATGGAACGAGATGAAGCCGAAGAGTACTGCATTTCGAATGACTTTGGAGACAGCAATCAGTATGTTTCTTTGCACCGTTCTTTATTGGCTTACCGGTTTCTTTGGTTACGCGGACTTTGGCTCGGATGTTACCTCATCTATTTTGAAGATGTTCAAGCCAATGAGGGATGCGATGATGTTTGTCGCGTATATTGGCATTGTCATAAAGCTTTGTGTGGCCTTTTCTCTCCACATTCTTCCGTGCCGTGATTCGCTTCATCATCTTTTGGGCTGGAAACTGGACACCGTTGCATGGTGGAAGAATGCGGTACTTTGTTCAGGTGTGTGCCTTGTTGCACTTATTGCCGGTCTTTTTATTCCGAACGTGAACATTGTATTTGGCCTGCTTGGCTCACTGACGGGTGGATTTATCGCCTTTGTATTTCCTGCGTTCTTTTTCATTTACAGCGGCGGCTTCACTTATGCAGAAACCGGTTTTTTTCTTTACACCTTCACATATTTACTGCTCTTTGCCGGTATTGTTGTAATCTGCTTTGGAACGATATCGACCATATATGGTGTTGTCAAGTAATCATGCTCCATTGTGCGGTCAATATTCAATATTTATTTATTTATATGAAAATCCTGCATATATTGGTAGGAATAGGGTCAGCTACGGACAAATAATCTATGCCTACTTGTCTTTGATTGTTTTCTGTTTCCTCAAAAACCCATTTTTTTTTTTTATTTAATTTATTTTTGTTGTTGCTCTTCTTTTTTGGGAGGGGATGAGAGTGGGGAGGAAATCTGTGCTTTGTCAAACGATACATGCGTAAATCGCCGAATTCTTTTTTTGCTTCTGTCATCGCCCATTTTCTTTTTTTCCTTTTTTTTGTTTTTTTTGTTTTCATTCTTGTTGTTGTTGTTTTGTTTTTTATGCGATAAAACTGAAAACGTGCAAAAATATTTCTTTTCCGTGTTTGTGTGTGTGCATGCAGGTATTTGTTTGTTTGTGTGTGTGTGTGTGTGTGTGTGTGTGTGTGTGTGTGTGTGTGTGTGTGCATGCAGGTATTAAGAAATTATGTGGTTTCTTTGCCCTTTGATAACGTGTTGAGGACAACTCGGTTATATGTACGAAAGGTAGGCACATACATACATACATACATATATATAGGGAAATGGACCTGTGAGCGACATGGCACACGTTCTTCTTGCTTGTTGGATTGTTGTTGTTTTTTATATTTCTTTGTATGGCATTGGCAAATTATTTTGTTTTCCATTTTAGCGGTCTTCTTCTTTAATACTCCGCATGGGCTGCGTGTGCTTCAATGGCGAATGCTTCTCTGTGATTCATCCGCAAAAAAAAAAAAAAAAAAAAAAAAAAAAAAGACAGAAGACGAAAGGCAAGAAATAATTTAAAAACAAAAATTAAATGGAAAACGAATTTTGCCTCCTTTTTTTCCTTTTTTTTTTTCTTCTTCTTCTTCTGGCCGTTGTTGTTGTTTTCTTCTTTTAGTTTCGGCAGTCCAGTCACATCTCAGTCGCATCGCACTCCACAGTGAGGGGAGAAAAAGGGGGAACTTCCCTGTTTTTGAGAACGTCACGTTTTTTTGTTGTTTTTTGTTTTTTGTTTTTGTTTTGTTTTATTTGAGAACGAGTCGTCGGGCATGTGGAGAATTTGATGTTTTGTTTTGTTTTGTTCATTCCTTTTGTCTGGGACGGGAAGTGGGATAGGAGAAACAAAAAATAAATAAATAAATTATATTGAGGTGTGGATAACTTAATGTTTCATTTTAGCTGTCTTTTTCTTCTTCTTCTTCTTTAATGCTCTGCATGGGCTGCGTGTGCTTCAATGGCGAATGCGTGTTTTTTTTTTCGTTTTTTTTTTTTCTGTTGGATGTTGACTGTAGGTGGGGGTGGCAGGTATTTTGTCCCGCCGTTTTTAGGCCGGTGGCTTCTTTGCTTCTGTACTCTTACAATGCGTTTGTCACTTCTCACCTGCCTCTCATGCCTGCTGTTCTGCGTTTGTTTGCCTGTTCAGGCGCTTTGTATGGCTTACTGTGCGTCCAAAGCGGACGGCATTGTGCGGGGAGACACGAATGCATTGCGACACTGGAAATCACTTGAGCAAAGTATGGCTCTTGCTGGCGTTTTTTTTTTGGATATGGAGGTGAATTGCTTGCCGGGTTTTTCGCGGATTGTGCGAGTGGAAACAGGAGACACGGAGTGCGTGGATTGCAACCTCACAGGAGGAGTTGTTGGAATGATTCCATATTTAAATCAGTCTGAGCGCTGTGTGCAGTGTGGAGGTGATAGGACTTTTTCCGAGCTCGTGGACCCCACACACGATGAGATGACAAGAAAGTGCGTTTGCCCGGCAGACTATGAACTTGTGGAGCAGGTAGGCAAACGGCTCTTGGAGTCTCAAATGTGTGTTCCCTGTGGCCCTGATGGCTGCTCTGGGTGTGTATTTCCATACTCGTTGAAAGAGACGGGAGAGTGTGTGTGTGCAAGCGGCTACACAACATTGTATGATGCGTCCTGTGTTCCTACGGAGGTGTATAATGGGGTGGTCGTGGCGGCCGTAGGTGCCACAACGACGTTTCAACCTTTGAATCTTAACAATAAAGGGATTTTGGGTCCGTCAGTAACATCAGTGGTGGTGCGAAGTTACGCCATGGATTCCGCCGTGCAGTGTATGCGTGGGATGGCAGTGGGTTGTAGTCTCTTGTTCAATATGTGTGTTTTGATGATGTATGATGTGGATTCATTGCCTTGCAAGTTGTATCTTTCGGTCCGCGATAAGCGCACTTCCTACCGCCGACTGCCGCCATTGTTTGACGGCGATAATACCGACACCTACACCAGCGACGATGGCGTCCTGCTGGCAACCACAAATATCACGGCCGCTGGTGATCCAATGACATTTCTTGTGGCAGTGTATGATTGGCGTGGAAATCTGAAGGGACTTCGCCATGTATCCGAGGTGTTGAATCTATGCTGCATTTCAGATGCCGATATGTCAAGTTTCTTTAAAGTCGGATCCAATCGCAGGCTTCGGTGTTTTTTTGATTGGTACAAACTTTTACAGGACGCCGGTCCCACATACTTTTTTGAGCTCTTTATGAGGGATTTCACGAACACATCCCGCCTTGTGCCGGTCCCTGTTGTGATGGACTACACCACTGGCAACATCCATCCCCAAAGCCTACGCGATGGGACGTTACGGCGTGCCATGGCAACTGGTTACCGACGACGATTCTACCTGTATGACACTCTTACGGATTGTAAGCTGGACGTCCCACAAGTCACAGAGACGACACCCTGTTACGTCACAGCACTGCGTCATGTGGTATTTGCTTTGGAAGTGGTGGATGTTTATAGAGATCATCATTCTTTGAAACCTGTCGTTTATCTTCAGTATGCATCAGGCCTGAAGAAGGCTCATAATGGAGATTTGACGGCACGCACTGCAAATAACATAGTAGAGGGTGGTGTATCTGTGCTTTTTATAGCTTCCAGTTCAGTGGATAAAGGGATGATGATTACTATGATTATTTTTTGTCTTTTGTGTATTTGTTCTGCCTGGATACGCACGTATGGATGGATGCGACGTCGACAGAACGTGATGCTTAGCATTGGGGCCGTCATTAGGTTTATGGTGTACTTTTGCAACCATATTGGGAATTTGTTTGCTCTCGTTGTGTCATTGGCATCATGGTATATATTTGTTTTGTACAGAGCTCAAAAGCCCAATCTGAGTATGTTCTTGAGTGATAATTACGTGTTTCTAGAGGCGATGTTATACGCAGCCACTGCGGCAAAGGGCATTGCAGTTGTCTATAAAATTGTGGAGCAGTGCAATGCGGATTATTTTGTCATTGATTGGGAACGAAGTAAAGGGCAATTACTACGTGAAAATCGCATTTTACCTGTCAGCATGTGGCGCTCGACATTTGTTGCAAATGAATTGAATGAACTTCAAGTTCTTCGTCAGTGGCGGCCGCTTCTTAGCATGACGATTGTTTTGTTTTTTCTCGTTGGTCTGAACTATCTGAAATACACCGAGAGTGTGCCTGTGACGTCAGGGGCAGACGAGGCGGGAACCTACTCCCTCACAGTAATGCGAATAGCGTTGGGGACGTTCTTTTGGGTTTCTGTTTCTCTTGTGTTAAACATCCTTGAGTTTCAGATTTACTACCGCTTTTTTTGTGTGCATCCATTGCAGGCATTTGTGGACCTTTGCTCCGTGTCGAATATCTCCATCATGATTCTTCCCGAGACCCAGTGGGGTTATTACATTCACGGCGAGTCGATTCATGCACACTCCGATGTCAGCATGGAGGAGTTTCAGCAAAATTTGTACCTGGAGTCTCAAGGCAACCTGCCGGTGCGTGGTCTTGGTGGACAAAGCAAGTGCCAAACATTTGAGGTCTTTATGGGTATATACATGCGTCAATATCTCTACATGTGCTACGCAGAGATTGAGGCAGAGTACCAGCGATCCTCAGGGAAGGCATTGGCACCCATTCGACCGGGCCGTCAATGGCATTTATTAGAGTGTGTTCTTGGTTTTTCCCGTAAGTCACGTGTGTATAACACAGAGATATTAGCGATAAAAACGCGTATCAATAGTGTTCTAAAGCAGAGTGTTCGAAGTGCTGAGGGAACACTGCTTATGAAGTTTATTTTTCATCGTTGGTTTGATCTGGCACCAAATATTCTGTACATGAATGGGCCTCAGTCCGGTGATAAGTCCGGTAAAGATCTTTTTTTTGTGGATGATGTACTTGCCTACGGGAATGCATTTCTGTACGGCCTAGATGTTGATTTGTTTGTACTTTACACCATGTTGTATGCCTCTGTGGATGCCTCTATGCATAATGTGTGGGTGGCGCTTGTCATTACATTTGCGTTGGAGTTATCCATACGGTGGTACCGCATGAGTGAAGGCGTGGCGAACATCAGTTCAAAGACTCTCATAGACGATCGGTTCTTCATATAAGACGACATCTATTACGGAGAAGAAAGAAAAAGGGAGAAGGAATGCGCGCAAACACATTCCGGGGGGACAAAAAAACGAAATATTTATGCATCTCTGTATGTACATTTCCACAAAGTCTCTTTCTTTTCTTCCTTTAGTTCTCTCTCTCTGTGAGTGTGTGTGTGTGTGTATAAATAACCACCGTCGCCTCCGTCGTCGTTGCTGCAAGAAAAATTGGATAGAAGCGTGACGAGAGCAGTAGCCGTGGGATGTACCGCGTCTGGCGTGCTCACATGGGGGCCGTAGGGGTTTCAGCCGCCCAGTTCTTTCCTTTCTCAACAGGGGCGACAACACCACCCCCGTCAGGTGCACCCCCGGCACGGCTGGGGGTTATCCAATTCACATCGCGAAACATCAACGACGAAATGTCGTCAAAAGTTCCTTTATTCCTTTACTTTCACGTCCCAAACAATCCGGATGTTGTGGCATATACAGAGCGGCTCAGCGTGCAGGTTGATGCAGCGAATCGCCGCCTGCAAAGTAGCGGCATTTCTGACAAGTACCAGGAGTTTGGCAAAGATCGAGGCCTTGCTATAAAATTAGGGCTTGTCGACTGCCTCCGGGAAGTGGGATTGACGGAAAAATTTAGTGTCGACCCGCACATGTTTCCCATTGTGTACTTTGTCCGCAACAAGGTGTACGCTGACAAGATGGTGGGGATTGTCCCCGAGTCACAGGTAAAGGAGGCGATTGATGCGTTTATTGACTACGCCGTGGAGGAGAGCAAAAATGAGATGAGCGGCACGTCCGTTTTTCAAAAGGTGAAGCGTAGCGACGAGGACGATGAGAATGCCATGACGTTGTTGAACGTCGCTCACACTCGATTGAAAAATAAAGAGATCCCAAAGGCTCGTGAGCTCTTCAAAAAGGCATATGATATGGCCATGGCGGAGACGCAGGTGGCGCGTGAAAGGCTGGGGTTTTCAAGGGAAAGGAAGGTGACACAAGAGATGTGGGGGCGTCTCAAGCGTGAGGGGTGCTATAACGTGAGTCCACAGGCACTTTGCGGTCTTGCCATGTGTGCGATGGCCACGAAAGACAACGCGGAGGCGCAAAGCATCGTGCAGCGGGTACGCGAGGAGTTTCCTTTTGCCACACGGGATCTGCGTGATGTGGCAGAGGCGGTGAATCGCATTGAGTTACTGATCATTGCTGACTTTGACGTGGAAAAGGACAATTATGTGTCGCTGCTCACATACGATGACCTTACACACGACCCGGCTGCGTTGTATCGCCAGCATCTCAAGTTGGCCGTGGCACATTTTGTAGAGAAACGCCACCACAAGGGCATCGAAGAGTGTTTGCGACTCATTCGCGCTGAGCCAAAGTTACTGCCTGCGCTAAAGGAAGCAGGGGTGGTGCCGCAGGACCTTGTACTTGGTCCACACGCAAAGACGCCTGCAAGACAAGTCATTCTCGGTATATTTGAAGCGCTTGGTAGCTCAAACGAGCAAACCATCACGGGTCGACAATTGTTACAGAGATATTTATAAGGACACTGTTTCCTTTTGTGTTTATGCATGTCTGTGAGAGGGGGTGCGTGAGTTGAAACTGCCGATGGGATCTGACGTGTTTTTGTGTGTTCCTGGTGTGGAAAAGCGAATAGTTTCTATCGGAATGAAACTGGGGAGAGAAAGGAGTGATGCCCAAGGCGGTACTTCCTTCCTGTCAGTCCCTTTTATAATTTAAAAAAAAAACAAAGGAAAGAACGGGGGAAGAAAAGAGTGATGAACCTGTGGAATTATATTTTAGGAGTTGCGGATACGCGCCATGTGTCCTATTTTCTAAGATGTCATCTTCTTACTCCCCTTCCTTTTTTTTTTTTTGTGTGTGTGTGTGTGTTGGAAGGGTCCAAAAGAAAAAAAAGGGAGTTTTTTTTGTTTTGCTTTTGTTTTTGTTTTTGATTTTTAACCCGTCGTGACGGATGCCAATCAAATATAGCTGCATCAACGACGGCACCGTCTTGCTGGCGGAGTACCCGCCTGGCGAGCAGCCGAAGCTGGCGGAGACGATGCAGAAGGTGATCGCCACCGTCCCTGGGAAGGAGTACCGCCGCAAGACGATTGAAGACAAGGAGGGGGGTGTCAATTACCACTACATCAGCAACGGCGAGGGCCGCATCGTGGCATGCGTGACGACCAACGAAATGCGTATGCGAACGGTGTTTGCGTTCCTGGAAGCGGTCGAGCCGCTTGTGCGGGGGAACGTTGGCCCCCCCGGCACGGAGCTCCGCAACGGCAAAAAGCTCCTGCAGCAGAAGATGGATTTCTACAATAATCCTCAGAACGACAAGATCACGGCGCTGAATGATGACATCAATCAAGTAGTAGACGTCATGATGGACAACATGGATAAGGTCCTCGCCCGCGGCGACCGTGTCGACACGCTGCACGAGAAATCCAACACACTTGCCGACCAGGCGGAACAATTTAAGCAGCGATCAACACAACTAAAGCGGAGTATGTGCCTGAAAAATATTAAACTTACACTTATGATTATTGGAACAGTTGGCGTCGTCATTCTCATTATTGTGGTCATTGCGTGCAAGCCAAATTTTTCAAATTGCAAGTGAGAAATATTTTTTTTGTCTGTGTGTGTGGCGATTGCTTTGAAGGGGGATGAGTGAGAACGGGAGAGAACGTTGTGGGTGGGGAATGGAAGAATAGAGCGAAAGGAAAAATCCCACAGGGGCAGAGGGAGAGAGAGAAGGAAAGAAAGGGAGAAAAGGAGATTGGTAGAAGGAAAAGTACGATGGATGGAAAAAAAATGGGATGTCGTTATTTTTGTGTGCGTTCCATTCTGTGTGCCAATGTGAATTTTGCGGTTTTTTTTTTTTTCCTTTTTTTTTTTGCTTTGCCTGTTTATTTCTTTAATGGTAATCCAACCTTTACTTTTTCTTTTCTTTTCTTGCAGCCTTTTTTTTTTGCGTGCACGCATACAGTTGAGAGGGAAATGGCCTGATGTTCCCACTTCCAGAAGGTATATATACTTATGTCTTCTTTTTGCCGTTTTAATCGCCCCTCTCATTGGAATATGAGGGAAGTGAAACAGTGGGAGTTGACAATTTCATTGGGGGTATATATACATATACACATGTGTGTGTGTGTGTGTGCTCCTGATTTACACATATCTTTACTCCTATGCATATACATGTGTAACCGTAATTTATGTACTTCCACATGTCTATTGCCTCCTCTTCCTCTTCCTCTCTCTCTCTCTCTCTATATATATATACATATGGGTCTGTATGAGGGGAGATGTGCGTATATAAGAACTCATGGAGGCCGGAGCCTTTGGGCATACACCCCTCGTTATGAAGAAAATGAATCCAAAGTAAAGAGGAAAAAAAAACAAACTGATTTCTCCTTCCTTTTTCAAATAGAGGGGGGGGGGGGGAACTGGGAGGGAGTGGGGAAAAAAAAAAAAAAAACTGCAATGAGGGGAAAAAGGAAATAGGAAGGAATGTCAAAAAAAAAAAAAAAAGAAGAGGAAAAAAAAAATGCAATTTGAATTATTCGGAAATAATATTAAAATTTAGAGGTATCCCCCTGTGAACTGAGTGTAAAACTCTCTTATCCCTTGCAGTTTATGGACTTATGCGTCAAAAAGAGGGAACATAAAACTGAAGGAGTGAATGCGGTGTTTTGTCTTATTTGGTTTTTATTCACCTCCTCCTTTTTTTTTTTTCTTTCTTTTCTTTTCTTTTCTTTTCTATCAGTGCATTCTGTGTGTGTTTCCGTAACATGCCTCTTTTCCTTTTCTTATGGTTTGTTTTAGGTTGCATTCTCCCCGTGCGCGTCACAACGGGGTAGGTAGGTCAAGGCGGCAACACACACACGAGCACAAACAGTCCATTCTGTGATTCTACAGCAACGAGAAGTTTGTTTGGTCGGTTTTGTGTGTGTTGTTTTTCCTTTTTTCTTTTTTTTTTTTTTTTTTGTGTGTGTGTTTAGTTTTTACCCTGTGAACGAGCGGGTGTGAGAGTGTGAGTGAAGGAAGGAGAGGACGAAGAAGAAGAAGAAGGGAAAAAAAAAAAAAAAGGACAAGGAGGGAATAAATGGGGTCGTACGAGAACGTTGGTTGGAAATTTGTGGAGGAGGCGGTGATACGTGACAAAGGCTACGATGAGGAAATTGTTCTTGCCTCCATCCTGCAGTCGTATTTCATCCGACAGGGATTTGTGGAATCTCTCACCGCACTTAATGAGGAGCTACGAGAACTGCAGACAATGACAAGGATAGGGACGACACCGATGGCGGAAGCATCGGCAACAACAGAAACGAAGGAGGTGACCGGGCGTCGTGTACGGCGTAATGGCAAAGGCATTTTTGTCAACCAAGAGGAATTACGCAACGATGTCGTGTCACATGATGATGGAAGGAAGAATAGCAATGGAAGCGGAAAAAACAGTGGTATAATTCATGTCTCCAATGATAATAAAAATAATAATACTAATAATAATAATTCAGTTGATTGTAAAGGTGTTGAAACTGTACTGGAGTCCATGAAGAAGCGCAAGCGTCTGCAGTTATTGTGTCTAAATGAGCAGTACGAGGACGCGGCCGCATCCCTTCCTCAGGGAAGTGTGTTCATAGTAAAACTGTTGGCCATGGAAGCCATGAAGCGTGCAAGGGGTGATCAATCAGCGGCGTTACTCTTTCTATGTGAAAAGGTGAGTCCACTGATTGCCGACATGTCTGATGCAGCGATGGCACATCAAATTTATGTTGAAACCTTGGCAACCATCACGGGGACGGACGCGACGGGGTGTTCGGAGGCATCCCCGTGCAGAATTGCCCGTGAAGTGAATGAGTCGCTTCTGGACGACCACGAGCCGAGCGCACTTCATGTACTTCTTTCGTGGTCGGAGTGGCAGGCGATGGCGAAGGCGAAGGAAGGGGGGGAGGGCGGGAGGCAGTTTCCTTTTCTAGTGGGCATGGAAAGACCGTAGGCCGCACACCGTTCTCTACACCCCTCCCTCTGGAACTCGCAAATTAAACGAGGGATGATGGAGAAAAAAAAAGGAAGAAGAAGGAGAAGGAGAAGGAAAAAAGGAAAAGGACGGAATTCTTAAAATGCATTTGTGCCGGTTTTTTTTTTCTCTCTCTGTGTGTGTGTGTGTGTGTTTTTGTTTTGTTTTTGTTTTTGTTTATGACGATGCGCGTGCTTTTCCTTCTCCGTTTCCCTACCCCCGTAATGTGTAAAAAGACAATGGAACGGGAGAAACAAAAAAGACTTTTCCCCCCTTCCTACCCTCACAAACATTCCCACGGCGTTGATATTATTTCTGCAGTTCGCCAACATCGTGCAGTCTTTTATGCCGCCTCTTTGATGAATTACATAAATGCAGCAACATATATATGTATTATTGACCTCTGTCTGTGTGTGTGTGTATGTCCTCATGGTTTTTTCTTTTTTTTTTTCTTTCTTTCTCTCTTGTGTTTTTCCTTGCACTTTTTGTGGGGCGGGAGGCAAGAAGGAGATGTAACATAGCGAAGGACAGAGGGGGGCCAAAAAAAAAAAAAAAAAAATAGAAGAAAAAAATGGAGATGAAAATGCAAAAAGGAGAAGGAATTTATAATATATATTATAAAGAAGAAAATGGAAAGGGAAAACTGAGAGGGAAGTGTTATTTGCGTGAATGCCTGTCGTTATCCGTAGAAAATTTTTTTTCCGGGTGATGCGTTCTGTGGGGATGTGGTCTGAGTCACAGTTTTAGGGTTGTTTTCGCCGAGAAGCGAACTTTGTGTTTACCGTGACGTTTCTCGTATAGAACGACCCAAGATGCCATTGGTTTTCTCCCTCATGGGTGAGCGAGAAGGAGATGTCGCGACAGAGTCTGTAGGCCTGTTGATATTTTGTCCTTGATCCTACTCCATATACCGCATGTATACCAAAGGGGTGCATAAAAGGGTAATTGTGGAGTCTCATTTTTTCTTTTCTTTTCTTTTCCTTTTATTATTGCTTTTTAATTGTTCTGCGTTCATTCCAGTGAAAGGGAGCCCTCGTCGTAATCGTTCCGCTTTGGTTCATGGCTGTTGTACACATCTGCAGACATGGTCAAGACGAAGACAATTTTGAAGGGCTTTTGAACGGTCGACGTGATCGCCCACTCACACAGTTGGGGCGGGAGCAGGCGACTGCGCTATCGCAGAAATTGAAGGAGAGAGGAATGACGTATGACATCATATTAACATCACCATTACAGCGGGCGAATGAGACCGCTCGCATCATTGGTGAGGCTCTTTCTGTTAATGTGGAGACGGAGAATGAACTAGTGGAGCGTGAATTTGGTGTGCTGACGGGAAAGCCTATGGAACAGATCAGAACGCACGCCGGGGAAAATGTCGTACAAGGGGACAGGGTCTTGTATTTTCTTTCTGTCGATGGGGCGGAAACGTTTGACGAATGCTATGATCGTGCTGCCCGTGTTTTACAGCGTGTGGACGCCAACTTTGCTGGAAAATGTGTACTGCTTGTCTGTCACGGGGATATTGGCAAGATGTTGCTTGCAGTAAGGAGAAAAATAACGTGGCGCGAAGGCATTATGCTGCCGTATTTTGCCAATACTGATGTTCTGGAGACATAAAACACATGTGAACTCTTAAACAGGCCTCATTTCTGAAGTGTCTACCTCT
Organism: Trypanosoma cruzi; assembly: GCF_000209065.1. NCBI lineage: Eukaryota > Euglenozoa > Kinetoplastea > Trypanosomatida > Trypanosomatidae > Trypanosoma > Trypanosoma cruzi. The sequence continues at coordinate 211,619 of NW_001849561.1, forward strand.
ATCCGGTATATAAATATATATATGGGACGGACTGGGGGATGCTTCTCTTTCTTGTGTGTATTTGTGTGTGTGTGTGTGTGTTTATTTTTTTCCCCCACTATTACCATCCTTTTTCTTCTGTTGTTGATGCTGCTGTCTCTTTTATTTGTCTCTCTCCGTTTGTTTGTTTTTTGTTTTTTCTTTTTGGTCTATTGGTAATATATATATTTCGGACGTTGCTTTTTGGTGAAAGTGTGTGCTTTGCAAGGACGGATGCCACCCAAACGATGGAATGCTCCTTCCATGATGAGCCCTGCGGAGACGATCAAGGAGGCTCTTGTCCGTTACATCAAAAAGGAGATTGAGGACAACAACTTTCTTGGTCTTGTCGGTGAGGAGTTGGACAACATGGCGAACATGCTGGCGACATGTGGCTCTAAGCGGGAGGTGTTTGACTGGTGTGAGACACTTATGATCGGGGAGGCCGTTGCGGCAGAGGTGACAAAGCGACGTGTCGATCAAGGGCCTCCCTTTGATGAAACCCCTGCTGCGCCCACAATGTCTGCCCCAGAGGGGAGGAGTGCGGATGGAAATAGAGGTAAGGGACGACAACTGGCGGCAACAGGGAGGAAGGCTGGGAAACGGAAAGGCACGTTGTTATCAAAAGCTGCCGATAAAAGTGGCGCCGCTGCGTTGAAACCAGGATTTGTTGAATGCGGTTGTTTTGCCACAACACACGCTTTTCGCGGGAACTGTGCCAACTGTGGACGCATCATATGTGAACAGGAGTCGAATGAGACATGTTACTTCTGTGGGTTGGACCCATCAACGTGTGTGACGTATGAAATCAAGGTACAGGAGGGCCTCATAGGTGCAGCCGCGGTAGCGAAAAATCAAGAAGAATACGAGGCATCCGTGAGGAAGCGGGATGAGCTCTTGCACTACGCAGAGACACGTGCTAAACGTACAAAGGTGATTGACGATCAGACAGCCGTCTTTTTATCACCGAAGAATGCGTGGATGTCACCAAAGGAACGCCAAAAGGCAGATGAGGACGAAGCGCTTGCAGAACGGCGTCGCAAAGTGGCCGCAATGCACCGCGCCAAGGGGGCGTATAGGGTTCATTTGGATATCATGAACCAAAACGTATCACTCGGCTGCCCAGAAGGTCCAGCGGTGGAGTCGAATAGTCTTGCCTCCTCTGAGTCGTCTGTTAGCTGTTGCGCTGAAGAAGGAGACGACGGCGAATACAACGTTGAGGAAGCACGGGCATTACCACTCCCCTCTCTCATGCAAAAAATATGGTATAGTCTGGATGGCAGTGTTGAGAAACCCTCCACAGCGAGTAGCACCGGCGTCACAAACAGAGAGGAGTCACCGGTGAAAAAACCCACAGGACGTCGTGTGGTAGAACTGTCGCGTCGCGTTCAGGTCAATTACTACGAAGACGACGCGCATTTATTTCTGGAGGCGCAGAAAGAACGACAGGAGGAGCATTCTCAGGTTGAATCGGATGGTCTTGATGCGGCGCATGACGGTGCGGATGCGGAGGAATCAACCATAGACGAGACGAATGTGGCGCCAACAGGGGAGACTGCCGTGGTGGCAGACATTTCAACTGGTGTGTCCACCCGTTTTACACCTTCACTCACGATGCGCATAAATGATGACGGTATCTGCCTATCAATGCATCAGCCATGGGCAGGGCTACTTGTGAGTGGCATCAAGTTCCACGAGGGACGTGTGTGGCATACAGATTATAGGGGTCGTCTTTGGATCCACGCAGCCTCGACACAGCCACACGATATTAAAGAAGTAGAGGAACTCTACTCAAAGTTTATGAAACCGACTCAACAATTTCCAAAACATTATCCTACACGCGTGTTGCTGGGATATGTTTACCTGGTGGAGTGTCTGGACCGTGACACGTACCGTGAGATGTTCACTGAAGAAGAAATACAAGTAGACTCACCGTTTACGTTCATCTGTGCGGAAGCCAAGGCGCTGCCTTTTCCATTGCCCATGAACGGTGATCATAAGTTATTTCGTATGGATCACAAAGTGCACACTGCCGCGCGAAAGCAACTTTTGGAGATTATGTAATTGGGACCATTGTAAACGGTAGATCTTCTTTTTTTTTTTTGTTTTCATTCTGTTTGCGTGTTTCTTTTGGTCACTTTTTTGGTCGGTTGATACTAAGCGTTGTGTTGTTTCTGTTGACGTTACATCCGTTGTGTGATGTGAATGCCTCTTTTCTTTTCCACAAATGCTGCTCCTGTTTCTTTTCTCCCTTGTGTTGTGTTCCTCTGCTTTTCTTGTGCGTGCGTGTGTTCGTGGCGTTCTGTTCTCTGCGGCACCTGCGTGTATGTGTGTGGTTGTGTGTGTATTTATGTGTGCATCTGTTTACTTATCCACACGAAACCGTACAATAAATAAATAAATAAAGAGAGGGAGAGAGAAGGAAAGAAAGTGTGGGGGTTGAGGTGATTTTATTCTTTTGGGAAAACGAACGAACGAGAGGCGGGGGAGGAGGAGGGTTATGCGTAAGCGTGAGAGGGAGAGCAGCGGGAGCAGCAAAAGCTCCTCAGATTCGCTTTTCTCTTCCTCCAGCGATTATAGGAATGACACACGGGGAAAGCGGAAACACCCACGTTGTAAAAATAAGGATAGTGAAAGCAACAACGATAAGCCGGAGTCAGCCGCTGCCACATGGGAAAAACTCGCGGAGCACAAAGCTCTGCTTGAGACGCGGGACGAGGAGATATCGTTGCTGGAGCAACGCCGTGGGGCCTGGAATAGCAGTGACTCCTACGATGATGATGAAAATGCCCGGCAGCATCACACGGGCAACAGTGGGGAAATAAAAGGCAATCATCATAAAAATAGTATTCTGAATAGTACCCTTCGTGTGGATGAAAATGTTGTGCTGAGCGATGAGGACTCCGGCGATGATCCCTTTGGAGCTGCCGCGTCCACACCAAGCGAAGTTGAGGCTGATACGGGCGAAAAGGATGGCGACATTGAGGACTTTCGGGAGAGACTATTTGCCCACGTTCAACTCACCTGCGCTGCAAAGCGAGTTGGTACTGTAGACTCAACCGTCGCCGGTGTAACACCCGCGCATGCGCTGCAGCATCTTAAGGAGGAGTTGCTGAAGCCCGTCATGTCAACTGCGCTCACGGTTGTGAGTGCAACAGATGAGTCGCACGATCTTATGGCAGAAATTGTGTCGGCCAAACTACCGCCTCCTCCCCCTGAGGATGTGAAACGGCTGCGTAAGTTGCAATATGTAGACCACAGCACCATACAATATCCGCATATTCGAAAGGAGTTTTACGTTGCCCCTCCAGACGTCAAGGACCTCGATGCGGATGAGTTAAAGCGGCTCATAGCGGAGCTGGATGGAGCAAAATTGCGTGGACGCGATCCACCTCGACCCATGCGTACTTGGAACGGTTCAGGTCTACCAGATTCAGTTCTTGATTTGCTAGCGCGTGAAGGGTTTGAACAACCATTTGCCGTGCAGTCTCTTGGTTCTCCAGCGTTGATGAGCGGTCGCGACCTCCTTATTACAGCCAAAACAGGTTCTGGAAAGACACTCGCCTATCTCCTGCCGCTTATTCGTCATTGTGTTGGGCAAGAACCATGTAGAAAGGGTGAAGGGCCTATTGGCCTTATTTTTGTTCCCACACGTGAACTGGCTGCGCAAATTGCCCAACTGGCAGAAAAGCTGTGTGTGGCAGCCAAGCTGAGATTTGTTTCCTCGTACGGCCTAACACCGCTTGCAGACAACATCAGACACTGCAGAGCAGGATGTGAAGTCATGGTGTGCACCCCAGGTCGACTTTTGGATCTTCTCACCGTGAATGGTGGAGCCGTCATTTCGTTGCGGCGCACATCTTTTGTCGTGATTGATGAGGCAGACCGCATGTTTGACAGTGGCTTCATGGAACACGTGGAGGCCTTTTTAAAAAATATTCGTCCTGACAGACAATTGGCGCTCATTAGTGCAACCATGCCAAAAGAACTGAAGAAAGTCATCATGCGTCATATGCAAGATCCTGTGGAGGTTACAGTGGGGGGCAAACCTACTCCCGCCTCGAATGTCGAGCAGCGCTTTTTCTTTTTTGATGAAGAAGTGTATGAAGTGGAGGAGGCGAATCGCACAGAAGATAAAAAGTTTTTAAAACTGCTGCAAATTCTCAGTGATGAGGGTGGTACTGGACAGCATCTCATTATCATATTTGCCCAACGCAAGGAAGAGTGTGACGAACTCTTTGCGCGTCTTTCTGCCTGTGGTTACCAGAAGCGTATTGCCGTTTTGTATAGTGGCATGGACCCATTAGATCGTGAGTTTGCCTTGGAGCATTTTGCTCCTGGCAATCAGTTTATTCTTATTGCAACCAGGTGTTGCGGAGCCGG
>NW_001849561.1:216119-218295 GCF_000209065.1 Trypanosoma cruzi
GCGTGGGAAGGATGACGACTTATCCGTGGAACTCTGTGAGGGCCTTGAACGTTCACAGCAGCAGGTACCAGAGGAACTATATGAGCGGGCTGCAAAGTTACGAGAGAAACGTAAGGAGGGCATTGTACGGCACAACACGGGGTTTTACAGGGGTTACATGAAGGCAAAGAAGCTACGCTTTACAGACCGCGGTCAAGAAGAACAATTTAAGGCGGCAGCGCGGGCAGCAGGGCTTGAAGAGTATTTATCCGCCAGCTCCTGCACGGACTCGGATTTGTCTGAAGGTGATGAAGATGGGAAGGAGGACGGTATTGAGATTGTTGCAGTGCACGAAGATGGAACCCGAGGTGGTGGCAGTCGCAATGAGGAGGATTCTACAGCCCTCATGTTGTACAGGGACACTAGCGCCCTTACACTCTCCTCGCAGCAGCAACAAGAACAACAGGAACGTCTCGCATCTGCACTTGCGTACGCGCGGAAGACGACTGACTCCATTGTTGATCCTTCCGGTACATGTGCTCGTTTTGAGGCCGAGTATCCCATCAACGATCTTCCCGAGCGCATTCGGTTGCGGATGCAGAGCGCGAATTTGTTGCGTTCTGTGCAGGAGGAAACGGGAACTACAATAATCCGAAAGGGTGTCTTTTTTGACCGAAAGTACAAACACTCCCACCGCCTGCGTGAGGGCGTGCGGCCGCTGTACCTGCTACTTATTGGAAAGACCGTGGAGGCTGTGCGTGCAGCGGTCAAGAAGCTGAACGAAATCAAGGAAGAGGCGCAGAGCCGAATTCAGAATAAAGTGTCGGCTCTTGGGGCCGAACTGTAAGGAAGGGGACAGAGGGAAAGAGAGGGATGGGAATAATGCCCCTTTACACACACAATGAAAAGGAAAAAAAAAAAATAGAAAAAAAAAAAAAGAAAAAGAGGATGCAACATGTGGTGGGAAGGGAAGTACAGGAGAGTAACGAAAAGAAGAAGGGTGCTGGGCGGTTGGACAGTTTCTTCAAGAGATGTGATGGCTTCTACGTTTGATATTGTCATTACCGCCCATTTCCTTTTGGATGCAAAACGAATAAACGTTTCTCTTTTTCTTTATTATTATTATTCTTCTTTGTTTTGTTTTGCTTTCTTTAGGCTGCTGCTGCCGCTGCGTCTTCATTTCATTGTTTTTTCTCTTGCTGCGGAACTTCCCTTCCTTTAAAAAAAAAAAAAAATAAAGAAGTCGCGCGTCTTCTCCTGTCTGTTCATTAGTTGTTGTTTTTATTGATGTGTGTGTGTGCCATTACATTTTGTTTGTTCACTTGTTTTCTCTTTCTTGCTTCTTATTCCTTTGTTGTTGTTTTTTTCTTTTTTGTTTGTACACAAGTCAGTTGCTCTTTTGGCTGTGAACTGATTAATTTCTTTTTGTTTTTGTTTGGTTGGTTTGTTTTAGAATTGTTTGCGGTACCTGCTGCACCGACTGGTCGGTTTCCCCCCCCCCTCTCCCCCGGTTAGTACTGCCACTGCGGCTTTGTGATGGCGGAGGCAACGCGGGTGGCGAGTCAGATTCTTTTCCAAAACTCCCTTGCGGAAGTTGTGCGGAAGTTGCGCTCCGCCAAGAAGAGCGAGGCGGAGGTGATTGAGCAATGCATCGCGGAGACACGGAAGGAGATTACATCCACGGTGCAGAGTGTGAAGGTCACAGCGGTGCTGAAGGCGGTGTACTTCTCTATGCTCGGTTACTCCGCAGCATACGGGGCGTTTAACATTATTGAAGTCATGGCTGATAGATCATTTGCGCACAAGCGTATTGGATACATGGCGGCATGCATCACCTTCACCCCGAAGACAGACGTCTTGCCGCTTCTGACGGCATTACTGAAGCGCGATCTCGCAAGTGCGAATCAGTACGAAGTGGGGTTTGCGCTTTACTGTATTTCCTCTATCTGCACAAAGAACATTGCGAGGGACCTTGTTGTGGATGTTGTGAATCTGCTGAATCATCCACGAAATTACGTCCGCAAGAAGGCGGTGCTTAGTCTGTATCGCATATTTTTTGAGTATCCTGACGCCCTGCGGCCAACGTACCCACGGCTAAAGGAAAAGCTGGATGATCACAGCGAACGTTGCGACAATGATCCTGCCGTACGTGGGGCGGTGGTGTGTATCCTGTGTGAACTTGCTCGCCGCAATCGAG
>NW_001849561.1:218395-236844 GCF_000209065.1 Trypanosoma cruzi
GAAGTTGCCCAGACCGATGACTATACCCTGTTGCAAGACTTTGAGTGGTACTTTAGTATACTACTGGACATCAGTCTCGTGAATCTCACCGCCTATCAACATGGTGCTCTTGTGCAGCGAGAGTTGGTAACGGTACTGACGCGTGTGAATGCGGTGCGGCAGTTTGGTGTTCAAGCAGTAAGTGAACTGCTGTGTAATTCAACGCTGCTCAACTGTGACGCTACACGCTCAACTCAGTGGCAGATAATTAAAGCGGCGGCTTTTCTCTGCGGTGAGTATCCCTACTGGCTGCTGGATAAACGTCTCACATGCGAACGACTTTTGAGTGATCGCATTGCCGCGATGCACCCCGAGGCGCAGGTGGCGTGTGTTGCTGCAGTGGGGAAAATAGCAGCGTTTGTGCATCAGCCTTGTCCACGACATGTAACTTTGTCACATGGTGAGGAGGAGTTAAAACTACCAGACGATCCAGTGACAGATGCCGAATTACGGGCGGTCATTCTCCCGCAACAGGATTCTGAAAAGGAAAAGGACGTCGGAGATAATGACAAGGGGAAGGAGAAGTACTCTGGCCTAGAGCTCTTTCGTCACAGCATTTACCCAGACGTGCAGGAACGGGCCCATTTGGTCTTTTACCATGTCGACACGAACCCAGATATTGGCCCAACCTTCTACGTGGAGGAGTTGTTGTCTGTCGCCGTGGGAGCGCAGGATGCGGTGAAACCGCCGGATGATCTTGATCTCGGCGAAACATTCTGCACGCACCTCCCCCCGTTACTGCAGCCATCCGATAGCGACGATGATGAGAACATGGACGGTGACGAAGACGAGTTTGACTTTTTGGGTGGCGACGCGGTGGAACTTCAGCGACGGAAGGAAGAGGAGCGGCGTGGAGAGGTGGCAGCATTTTACATCAAAGACACGACGCTCACGCGAGAGGAGTTGCCCGTTGATGTCCGACTGGAGAAGGTTACAGCGGCCTCCCTGCACCTTCATGGCGCCGGTCTCCATGTGCCACGCAAGACACATTCCATTAACCGTGAACTTTTACGGCCGTCTAATTATGTCGCGGCGAACCCCGCACGACGACGCAATGAAGAAGTGGAGGAAGATGAGGCTACGAAAAAGTTCCGCAATGTTGACGTCACGCGGGCCCTTACAGCGGATGAAAAGCTCCCAGAGCCAATCCCATACACACAATCATTGCAGCTCCGTGCTTCTGTGGGAAGTGGAAAGGAGGAAGCACGGGCAGCGGAAGCAGCAGCAGAAGCGGCCGTGTTTGACCCCGTTGTGCTACTAGAAGAACGGCACCTTCGTGTTACGGCGAATGTGGTATCATGCCATGTGCATAAGGAGTGCACATTGCTAACTCTCGAAGTGGAAGTGTCAAATCTGGCAAGTAGCAGCAGCGCATATGACGTCCAGCTTTGCATTAAATACGATGAAGACAATTTTACAGAGCAAAGTGTACAGTTGGAGTCACTTGACTTCAGTGACACAAACAACAGCAATTCAAACAATGTTCATAAGAATGATGATAAAAAAAAAAAGAGGGAAAATATAGATGATTCAAATCAACAGCAGCAGCAGAAAAAAGAGGGGGAGGAGAAGGAAGAAGAAGAAAAGGGGAATGGTGGGAGCGGCGTCACAGGTGTGTGTCTCGCTGAACGTATCAAGGGCTCAAAGTCTGTGTGCAGGAAAATCGGTATTCGATTTATTTCGCAGCTTCCATCCTCGCTTGTCAAGCCCCTCACGTTTATTCTTGCGTACACGCGAGGCAAGAAACCGGCAGCCACAACGTTACAGTTGCCTCTCTTTTATCCTTATTTCTCGAAGATACCGAAGGACGTTCCGCCTGCAGAATTCAGTCAGACCATCCTTGGGAAGTTTCTGTTGGCGGCACCAATGGTATCTGGATTTGTTGACGTCAATTTGACGCATGTGCCACTTGCAATGCCGCTGATACAACAGAAACTACGGCTGAAACCGGTTGAAATATTTAAGGATGTCGCATCATTTTACGGTGTGTTGCATGCGCGGAAGTCGACGGCAGAGAAGGCACACGTTGCTGTACTTCTGCGCAAGGACACGGTGGAGGGGGACAAGAAGGGTATAACTATCATGGTGAAGGCCCATCAGAGCTGTTTGGCGGAATCGCTGGTACAAGAAATCGCCTCACTCATGATACAGGAGGCTTTTTGACGTATGTGGCTTTATTATTATTATTATTATTATTATTACTATTATTATTATTATTATTATCTTGTTGTTGTTTGTGTGGCGTTAGTACAAGGACCGTGAAATCTTTTTTTTTTTGTCTTGTTTTTTTTGTCTGTTTGTCTGCCATTTTTACTTGACTTTTCACGCCTCACAGCTGTAATTACGAATGCACTGGGGTACATGAAGGGCCACCGCCCTGTTGCTATCGGCGTTGTTGATACGACTCACCTCTGTGCTGTGCGTACCTCTGTACACACGATAGCGAGAAAAACAAGTGTATGATTGCAATAAATAAAAATGTATGCACGCTGTCTTTCTTTTTTTTTTTTTCTTCTTTTTTTTTCTTTTTCAGCCTGCAATCACCGATCCCCTTCTCCCCCATCACCGGCCGACGCCGGCGAACGACAGAGTGCGGGATAGGCGGCCGGACAAGAGGCAAGGAAAAGCGAAACAAGAAAAATAAATAAATTTTAAAAAACAAAAAAAGGGAAAGGAGGTGGAAAGAGGTAGAAGAAGGAAAAGGGGGAAAAAAAAGGAAAAACAGAGAGAGAACGCCGCGAGGAGGAATGAACGCACAACCCTTCACTGCGGCCTCCGATTTGCCGCCGCCGCCGCCGCCATCGCCGTTACCACCACCACCTGCCTTTGCGCGCGGTGGGTATCATTCGAACGGCGTACGTGGCAGCGGGAGGTTGAAACACAACCGCCGACATCACCGCTTCTCCGACAAGAACGTTGTCGATCTCTGCCGCCTTGACAGAAGCAGCAGCAGCACCAACGACAACAACACCAGGAGTAATAGGAATAGCAACAGTCATAGTATTAGTAGGAACAGTAATAGGAAGAATGGCGGTGACGGCACCCCGAGAGGGTGTATCCGTGCACCGCACAGTAGTCAACCACCAACACCAGCACAAAAAGAACAACAACAATGCCCATCCACGCACGGTAGCTCATCCAGTTTGTTGAGTAGTTGCACTACTGTACCACCTTATTCTTCTTTGGGAAAAATCTCTTCATTTTCGACGTGTGGCCGTGAGCCACCGACAAAAATTCTTGACTTTCTTTACATTGGGGGTGTGCGTGATGCCACAAATGCGGAATTTTTGCGTCGAGAGAATATTGTAACTATTCTTAATGTATCGCGTGAGGAATATTGGTCTGTTGATCGCAGCATTGTTATTCATCCATTTGCGGTGGATGACACCACCGAGGCAAACATTCAGCAGTTTTTTCGCCCAACCCACGTACTCCTTGAGCAAGTCCGTAAAGCGTACTATGATGCGAAGCAACGTGGCGCGAGTGTTTGTCCCCGCGCTCTGGTACACTGCCAACGCGGGAAGAGCCGCTCCGTCACCATTGTGCTCGCCTATCTGATCTACCGCAACGGCTGGACAGTAGCAGAGGCGCTGCAATACGTCACACGCCGGCGGCCTCGCGTGGAACCAAATTTGGGTTTTATTGACGCGCTTCGGGCGTATCAGGAGTCGATGGACGTGGAGGAGCGAACGCGACGCTGTAGTTCACTCGGTCTTGCTGTGCGTAACCTTCCACGAGATACGGCGTCGTCGTTTGTTCACAAGTTCTTTGAGGATCATGTTGGTTGTGTGCAAGAGGTGATGATGCATTCCTCCCGACCGAACCAAAACCGTAACATCGCCGTTCCCAATACCAACGGCGTTGACCAGGGCAAGCGCGGCAACGACGACAATGACCCTCCCGCCTCCTTCGGGCTTTCAGGCAGGAGGGACGGCAACAGCAGCAGCAGCATCTCTGTCAAAACTTGCGGTAACGATGCCGATGGCAATACGTTGTGCCTCGTTTTCTTCTCCGCGGCGGAGTGTGTGCGGCTGGCCAAACTGTTATACATGCGACGGCCTGAGCTCTTCAATGTGCTCGGTGTCGTGGATGGTAAAGAGTTGCGGCTCACGATCCCCAGCAAACTGATAAGACTGTCGAGAACAGCACACGCCCATTGCGATGATGGTGACAACACCCGAAGCAAGAAGTCTTCTCAGGGGGAGGAGGACACGCCGAAGGGAAACGCGGAAAAAAACGACGCAGGGACATAAACTATTGAGCTCAAAAAGCAACGACCGGCAAAAAGCAAAGGAAACAACAAAAGCCGAAAAAAGAAAAACAAAAAAAAGGGAGCGGAGCGCAACTCGCAGAAAATTAAAGGGGAAAAAAAGGGGGTGGAGAAGAGGCAAAAAAAAATACACCAAAGGAAATAAACTATATATATATATATATATATATATATATAGTTTTTAAGAAGAATAATAGTAAAAACAATGAGGGACGGCGGCGAATTGGGAATGAAAACAAATCGATGGATAAATTTTGACTTTTGTAGGTACTTAGTCACATACTTATATTATATATATGTATAAGTATGTGTGTGTGTGTGTGTTTGTGTGTGTAATTACGTGTTTATTTTTAGAAGCATCTACACCCCTTTCAATACGTAAAGTACATATGTATTGGCAAATATAATATGCTCATTTACATTATAAATGTTATAGATTAAAAAATACGGGGAGAAACACGCAGGGAGAGTATTAAAGGAAAATAATAACAAACCCCTTGCCCCTTCTTATATATATATATATATATATATGTATTGCCCCCACACACACACACTTCTAAGCATACACGTATACACACACAAGCACAGTGAATTCTTGGCGATTTATTCCTTGAATATTATTTACATTGAAGCATTCGTTATGATATTCTTTTTTTTTTCTTTTTGATTTCCATTTTTTTTTTTTTTTCACGTTTTTTTTTTTTTGTTGTTGTTTGTTTCATAGCTGCTTGTTGTTTTGTTTTTTGTTTTTACCCGTTTTCCATTTTAATTCGTCCATTTTGTTTTTGTTTTTGTTTTTGTTTTTTTTTCTTTTGTTTTTATGGTCACGTGTATTTGTCGTCGTGGTGCTGTTGGAGTGGGGGATGTGCGTGTGTGTGTGTGTGAATGTGTGGGGGTAGTCAGGGGGGGGGGGGGGGGGGGGTTGTGGTTTATTTACTCAAAGACTGCGTGTGTGTTAATGAGTCGGAAAAATGCTTGTCTCTCTGTACGTGTATGTATGTATCTATTTACATGTGTGTGTGTATAATGTAATGTAATTGTATCAATTGTGGCATGCCTGCAGAAAAGTTATGATGAAACCCCTTTTTTTTCTTTTTTTTTTTTTTTTTAATGTTTGTGTGTGTTATTTATTTTGTCTCTTGTTATGTACGTGGATGTGTGCGTGTATCCCTTGCACCGAATTTTGTTGTTGTTGTTTTTTTTTTTGATTTGATTTGATTTGGGTTATCGATTGGACTTTTTCTGCTTCTTGTTGCCTGTCACTTTTGTGATCATGCCGTTATTTTGGGTTGAATTACGTGTGTTTTATTTTATTTTTATTTTATTTTTATTTTTATTTTTATTTTGAGGATGTGCATGTCTCTTTCTCTCTGTTTTATCCATCTTTCTTTTTTTTTTTTTTTTTTTTTTTTTATATCTCTCTCTGTATTTATTTATGTACGTTTTTCTCCTATCAAATGGTGGTTGACATGTTGTTTTCATTTCCTTTTCCTATTGCCGTCACTGTGAACGATGGGCCCCATTCCTCTTTTTTTGTTTTTGTTTTTCCCTTTGTTTCTATTGTTATTTTTATTTTTACTGGTCTGTTGGTTATATTATATATATATTTATATTATGTTTGTGCCGTCCTCTTCTTTTTTTTTTTTTTTTCTTCTTTGTCCTTTTTTATTTCTGTTGCGTGCAACTATTCCATGGCGCCTCTCCCCTGTCTGTATGTCTCTCTGTCTGTCTCCTCTTCCCGTCCCCACTTCTGTCCCTCTGCGTGGGGGGTTGTGGCTGTCGCCTCCTTCAACCGAGGGGTGGGGCGCACCCACGGTAGAGGGAACGTGAAGAAGATGTGCCGCTGCTATCATCACCATCACCGTTGTTGTTGTTGTTGTTGTTTTGTACCCATTTTTTTTTTTTTTGTGTGTGTGTATGTGTGACCCGTTTCTTTGCCTTCCTGTCTCTCTCGCTCTCCCTTACTGCGAGTACTTTTTGGGGGGTGGAGGGGGTGAATGGGTAAAATAATACGGAGAAAGAGGATTTGTGTGAGATAATAATACATATATATATCCATTCATGTATGTATCCTCTTCGAATGGAAGATATCCCCTGCATGTAGGGCTTTACTTTTATCCACCATGCATCTGTGAGCGTGTGAAAAGTGATGGGATTATTATTATTATTATTATAAATATTTTGATTTACTCAATATATTTTTCTCTCTCTCTCCCTCCCTCCCTCTCTCTCTTCTGCTGCCCCCCTTGTAATATATATATATATATACACATGTGCATGTGCATGTGTGGGGGTGAATTGGGTGCAATCTTGACTGGAGGAGACAAATGAACTCAACTGCGGAAATTTTTTAAAAAAGGGAAATCGATGATGATTTAATAATAAATAATAAAAAAAAAAAAAAAAGGAAAGACGAAGAAGGAAAAAAAGGACGATGTTTCACATATCCGTCTTTCGCCCTCTCGCTCTCTCTCTCTGTGTGTGTGTGTTGGAGGCATAATTATGGGGGGGAGGGAAGGGGGGGAGTACGAAAGAAAGGAAGTTGCCGCTATTATTTATTCAAAAGGAGACGGAGGGAAGACTGTGAACGGGTGGGTGGGAAACAAAACAAAACAAAAGGAGGAGGAGTAGAAAAAAGGAAAAAAGAAAAAAAAAAACTCTTAACTGAAGTGAATACAAAAGATAAGGGCTAAGGGTAAAATTTCAAGAAAAAATATATATTTTTTCTTTTTTGTTTTACCCTTAACGCTCCCGTTTATTTCTTTTTCTTCTTTTTCTTCTTGCCGCACAATAATAATTCCTGTGGCTGATGAACGAAAACACATACGCCGTTTTTTTTTTTTTTTTTTTTTTGGTTGGTTTGTTTTTGTTTTTTCACCTTCACTCTTTATTTTGTTAGTTTTTTATTGGTTTATTCCGTTTTATTGTTGCTTTTGATTATTATTATTATTATTATTTTGTCGTTGTTGTTTTCTTTATTGTTCGTGAGCATTCTTATACGTGTGTGCGTGTGTGGATGCATGTCTGCATGCCATCTGTTTACATCCTGCCTTTATGTATGCAGCCTTCCTTTTCTTTTTTTTTTTTTTTTTTTTTTGCTTTTGGCTGTGTTGTAGCGGGACCTCCACCGAGAGGAGGAGGAGGGGAGGGGGTGGAGAGGGGCGTACTGAAAATAGGACCATTCTTTGCACACAATACACCCACTTATACACACATATTTATATATCTACAATCCTGCCGCTGGAGAAGGGTTGGTGGTGTGTGTGACGGTGAGGATGACGACAGAGACGGACAACTTTCTGCATGCCACGCCATCGTCGGCAAAAAGCTACCCAACGTACACGCCACCGCCCCCGTTACCCTCACGGAATTCCGTGAGAACCTCGTCCACGGCAACGCGGCGGACGTTTCACGATGAGTGCGACGAGGTGATTCGATTAATCCGTGAGGATACGCTGGCGGCACCCCCGTCAGAGAGAGCAATTGGCGGCGTGTGCGTGTCACGCGTCTCGGCGCATGAAAAGTACCGGGCGATATTAGATGAAGTAGAGCACCTTAACAGACTCCTGGAGGTGACCGTCGAGGAGCGAGTCGACGTGCAGGGGGAACTGCAGGGAAAGTTGACGCAGATGGAAATTTCTCTTCGTGCCCGTGAAAGGGAGCTGCGGCAGAGGGACGAGGAGCTCTTGCATCTCCGCGGTGCTGTGGAGGCTCTGAGAACGCAGCTGGAGGCACTTCACCGCACGCGGCAGACGGAGACGCAAACCACCCGCGCGGTGAGTGGCAGCGACAGTCTCCGCGATGCCGTCGTCCACCGGGATGGCGGCGACGGAGTCCCAAGCGCAGCCACCGATGCCGCCACAAGAAAAGAAACCTCAACGAAGACGACGAAGTACATTGCGCAGAGATCGCTGAGGTGGCTTAAGTTCCTATTGAAACGTTGCTTCTTCATCGACGAAGGGGCGAATGGAAAATTAACGAAACTTATGAATCTTCTGAATGAATTGGAAGAGTATAGTGTTGAGCCGCGCCAGGAGGCCCACGCGATGCGGTCGTTGTGCACACAAGTGTCTAACCGTCTAGTAGATGTCGTTTTAAGGGGCGCCAATGGGCGGCGTTTATTAGACCCTGATGTATCGGATCTGCAAACCTCCACGGAACGGCATTTCTCCCATGATCAGGAAGAGTTTCTTCGGCGACGTGTTGCGGAGCTGAAGGTAGAGCGAGATACTCTCAAGCAGGAGGCAGTTGCCATCGCAGAGGAAAATCTGCAACTAATGAGTGAATTGAGGTCACGAGAAATTGCCGCACCTCGCACACCGTCACCGTCAGCACGTGTGGAGCAGTTGGAGGCGCAGAATGCCATATTGTTGGCGGAGCGGAACCGGCAGGCCGTCCATATCGATGAGCTCGAGCAGAAGGTGAGGGCTCTGGAGGACGAAAAGAATGCAATGCACCTCAATTTGGTTCAGCAAAGAGAGTTACTGAAGCGGCATGAACATGTTCTTCACTTTATTTCGCGGCATGAGTGGGGTGTGAGAAGTGACAGTAGTGGAGGCGAAGGCAGCGGCAGTGGTCGAGTACACACAACCGTGGCAAAGTGAAGCGCTTCATCTTTCAAGTTTGTTTGTTTTTGTTGTTGTTTTTTTTTCGTACTTCTCTCATTTTATTGGTGCAGATATCTGCCTCATTTTTCTATCCGTCTGTATGTCTGTGTATGTAATAGAATGTAAACAGGTATACGTGGACTCTTTCAAAACATTCTTTTTTTTTCTCACTTTCTTTGGTTTTCTGCCAATATGTATTTATTTATTTCTCTCTCCACCCTTTTTTTTTTTTCCTCTCTCTATCTCTCTCTCTGTCTGTAGTTTGCCCTCTTGCTTCCAAAGCGCAGCTGAAGGCGAGCTGTACTGGTGTGTGTGTGTGTGTGTGTGCACATACGCGACGGACGATAAGAAGGAAGCAGCATGTTTGGTCGGTCTGCACTCTGCCTGGCGAAGCGTTTTCGCTACAACACAAAGTACCCTTCTTTGGTATCGTACAACAAACTACCGTGGGAAATACTCAACCATGAAACCCCGGAGTTTCACATGCATGTTGCACCACACTATGAGCAGATTATGACGCTTGCTGCCTCCACACACGTGCCACACATTGTTGGTAAGAAACACTTGGAGATGCCACCGGAGCATCGGCTACGGCTGCTTCCTGGGATGTTTTACATGTTGGATGGCGATTCTATTCCAGAGGGGTTTACCGCCAATCGCGTTTTAGACCCAACGGCACTGCAGTACTACGGCCGCTTGGAAAGTTTAGTTGCTCCTGTGCAGGCGGTGCGGATGTTGATATCGGATGATCTTCGAATTGTATGCAACAGCGTCACACTTCAAGGACCTCTACAATTGCCTGTTGCGTCATATGCGTCATTGGCGTCATTGGAGGTCGTTACAAATAAGGCGAGTGCGTCCTTTACGTTATTTCACTTTGTAAGACCCAACCGGCCACCGAGTGAGTTGCAGCTGGAGAAATATTACATCCACGCTCCACGTGCCATGGCGTTAGCGGAGTTTAATTCCACAAGCAACACAAGTTGGGAACCAAAATTGCAGGCACCGAAGCGCAGCAAGCGGGTGACGCCACTCCCCGCGTACAGGCCGCCTCAAAGTTATTTGATGGGTCTGGCGGAGCGTCTTGCGGTGGTGCCTGGTAGTTCTTTTGGTCGCCGCTCGCTGATGTGGGGTCACTGGTTTTAGCCAGGAACGAATTAATTGGCGGAATGAGCCAATGCCTCCATGGCTTGAGAGAGCATATTGGGTGAGACAAGAAACGTGTACTTTTCATACGTATGCATACATGTAATTTCTTTTATTGTTATTATTATTGTCTTCTTTGTTCTTTTGGCATATTTCTGGTGTGTTTGTCCGTATTGTTGGTATTGGGTAAGTGCTTGCGGTTTAATACACACGCAACGTTAAATTGAAAAGGCGCAAAGATTTGGGGTGTTGAGGACCCCCCGCTGACATTTCTATTAGAAGGTCAAGGAGACACATAGATAGATATATATATATATTACATATATATCGGGAGAGTGAGAGAGATTTCCCAAACCGACACAAGGATTAGTTTTATACGTTTGTGTTAACGTGATGCAGCGGCCCAAAAATAAGAACACATTTGGTGAATCGTATGCAAGGCAAAATGATGTGCCGGTCACGGGACCAAATCCGGTTTCCGCAGCGTTTTTTCCCCAAGAAGACGCCGGTGCGACGGGGGATGTGTTTTGTTCGCGCCGGTGCCACCGATGCAAACGGGTTTTTCAAGTCAAGCTAAATGCTGTGATCTTCAAGTATACATGCTGGCGGTGTGGGTGCCCTGTGTGCCAGAATTGTCGCACGCCGCGGCCACATGCCGCCGATATGTGGGCGTGTACTTCATGCGTGCGTCCTATAAGTTTTATTTGGCTCTTCCAGACGACGTACCACGGCGTCGGTCTGCTGCTGCGTGTTCTTGAGTTTTGCGACACGCGTTCAACGCGTATTGTGAAGTTTCTCTTTCCTGCCGCGGCACTGCAGTGCATGGCACGACGCGAGACCCCTGCAAAGCAAACCGCGAGTCGGTGCGAGACGCCGAAGCGGCGGCTATTCCTTGTGAAGGCGTCTGATGGCGCGGGAGCTGCAACGGGATCGTCGGGAGCGCAGCGCCGCGTGTTAGTCGAGCACTCACCTCGTCGCCTGCCCCTGCGGCAGCACCCGACGCAACGGATGGCACGTGCAAAGACAGCCATCAAACGTTATTCTCCGCTGCAAGAACAACAACAACAGCAAGTGCGAGGATATCGTGCACGGACACCCAACGGCATTTCTTCTTACTCTCCACCCAAACGTTTCTCCCTGTCGGATTACAAACTGAGCACCACCACCACTCCCTCCGCCACCAGCAACAACAAAAAAGATGGAGACTTCTTTGCGGAGTTTCAAGCGCCAACAAAATTCGCGGTGACGGCGCACGTCGAAAGACACGAATTGTCAGCAGAAGTGAGAAGGCCGATGGATGAGGGCAGTGGAAACAGATTTTTACGTATTGACGCCACCAAAAAAGTTGGAGGCCGAGTTGATATTCCTCGTATCGACGGTACGCAGCCATCACCAACGCCCAGTGTGTCTGGTTCGCGGTCGGACAGTCCACCACCGCGGTTTCCATCCTTTTCCCAATTTCTAGGTGACCGGGGCTCGGCGCTGTTGCTAGAAGAACAGCATTCTCCGCAGCCCCAGCAACAAGATTCAAGTGGCGTCGAACGAAAAACTGGAGGGAGGCCGCATAACACGTCCAAAGTCTTTGAGATGAAGGAAAAGGAAGTGGAGGTTGTGGAGTTAGGCGCCTGTCGAGAATCCCGTATCTCCACATGGACTGTCTCCCCAAACCCTATCACACCGCGTCCCTCAAAGATGGGCGGGACGACCGTAACAGGGGGGTCGAGCACCAAAAAGAAGGGCATCTGTTCTCCTCCGCCTCATTTAGGCATGATATCGTTGAATGCATCGCTCTCCATGTCGCAAAGACGACACTTAACAAATGGTGGGAAGCCCTCTGCTGCTACACCTGTGGCAACCACAGCCGTTACCAACGCCACAACAGCAAGAACAATAATGGCGAATCACTCTATCACTCCTGTCAATCATGGTATTCATTCCTTGTATCCGATAGCTTCACACCGTCGGACGAAAGCGACCACCGACAAAATTATGATTTCCAATACGCCGATGCATTTTAAGCTCCATGCTTCTCGGGGTCCGACGACAGGATCGAGTATTCCTGCACGAGTGACCACCCCGCGACCGTTTGCATCTGTCTCATCGACCTTTGGAGGAATAGTACCGCTCACAGAAAGGCATGTAGGTGCTGCATCCTTCGGTAATCATTCTACCACAGCACATTACCCGAGGACGAGGATGTCTATAAACTTCAAAACAGACACTTTTAGATTACAGCGGATGACTTCGAATATTACCAGTCCACGTTTTGCGCGGAAACCAACGGTACATACTCCAACGACAAGCGGTGGCGTCCCTATTAGCGCTCGTGCACCTCCGTCCTCTCAGGTGGGAACAAGGTCGATGATAACTTCTCCACGTACAGCACGTCCCCCTGAGCAAAAGAAATCAAAGATTCGAGGAAACAACCCTCCGTCATGTTCACAGACTCCATTAATGCGGAAAACTTCCCCACCAAACGCGCGGAATGTGACGCCACGGGGTTCTCATGCCCGTACGCCTTTACAGCGAATTGCGTCGAGTCGTCTCTTACCATCCGGTGAAGCTGCGCGTCGTTATTTACCGACACAGGCCGATGCCTGCGGTAGAGAGCTTCAGATGAAATCGCCTCCAGTTCTGATGATTCACCTTACACGGCAGCGTGGGACTGTGGTACCGAATTTAACGGAAGAGAAGACACCACGGCCCGCATGCATTCCACAGCCAATGGGCAAGGAACAGCCGGAACAGCAGTGCCACGCCCAGCCTGAAAAACCGAGAAAGGAGTAAAAAGCGCGTTTGTGGAAGAAGTTTCAAAAATAAATAAATAAAACAGGGAGGAGACGCGTTACGTACAATGTCAACGAGAAATATCGGTTCTTCTTTTCTGTAATTTGGTGTTGTTATTCACATGAATGATTGTACTCATTCTTGTTTCCACCTTTATCGTGTTTTATTCCTTTTCTTGCCCAAAAGTACTTATACCTGTTTTTTCTGTTGTTTTTTTTTTTTTTTTACGCCCTCTTATTGTTTTTTGTTTGTTTGTTTGTACTTTGTCGCAAATTTAAAAATGTAGGATCACTCATTTGTTGTGTCGCATCATCGGAGTCTCTGTGTGTAGACTTTTTCCTTTTAATTCGCCTCTTAGTAGTTGCTTGCTCGAGAGACAAACGATCCCTCATGCACGCGGCTGTGGTCACAAATGTAGGGCTGGTTGTGGATGCCGTTATTGTGGAACGGTGCGTGGATGAAAAAGAGCTGTTGTGTGATCCGGCCGCTCCCAAGTCCTACTTTGCATACGGCAATAGCCAACAAAATTCGTCTTCACAAACAAATTCCAGCTATCCAACACCGCGACGCTTCTCCATTGCCTCTGGCGTCAGTGTTCCTGTGACGCCAATAGGCGAGAACAGCCCCAGATCGTATGCGCTGTTTCAGTCTGTTCTAAACGACAATGTGCACTACGAATGTCACGCCACGAAACGGCCTTTGCAGCAACGATATTTCCACATGTTTGACGTGTTGCCGTTTGGAATGGAAAGCCCATCCTCGGTCTTTGGTGTGACAGGGCGACATACAAGCCGAGGATTGGTTGTTGGAGTTGCTTCAAGTGGATTGTTTGTGGTACGTCCATATTGTAGTGGTGCACCGCTGCAACTCATTCAGTACGGCCCAGATAGGCAGAGAGTCCGTAAAGAGGACGTTGAGTTGATTGCCAAAGTGAGCAATTCGCCAGTCGTAACCGAAGGCATTGCAGCGTTCATGGACATTGCGAAACGTTGGAAAGAGGCGGTTAAAAAGGCATTTCCCCTTGATGGAGAAAAGGATGCCTTCCGACAGGGTCATGCAGAGGCAGGTGAGAGTAGCAGTAGTAATGAAGATGTTGTTAATTTACTAGAGGGAATGGAGTTGTGGTCTTTGAAGGACCTACAATTGCCACCACAACTGGCCCTACATGATCCCATTTCTCCTCTCTGTGTTGGTTCACGGGTATTGGCTCGACGTTTCTGTTCGGATGTTTCATTGCATATCGCCCGTGTTCTTGCTGTAAATTATGATGTCACATACACCTTGGAGTATGAATCCGATGGAGGTATCGATGAGCGTGTTTTACATAATGATATCCATCTCCTGGATGCGTCGGATGCCGAGCAATGTAGCGTTCGTGATAAGGTGACTGTCGCACTTCACAAACAGTTACCAGCCGTCATTATCGTCTGTCTTGGTGATGAAGAGTACCGTATTATTTTGGCTCAAAACCCTAATCGATCCCTTACCATCACACGGCGACAGATTGTATTTATTGCGCCCTTGTTAAAGGAGGCCCTTTACGCCGATCCTCTTATACTGCAGTGGTTCAGAGATCTTAACCCATCGTGTTCCGGTGTTGTGCCGTGGAAAGAAGTTCGATATTTAATTCTTAGTTGGGAATCTTATGGAAAAAACCTGTCGTTTCAGAAGCTCGGTGAAGTACAGCGGGATTTGTGTATTCATGTTGGCCGTATGGAGCCACAACTGCTGCGTAAAGTACCTGTTCAGGAGGAAGACTTACTTTTGAACTATGCCGAGTTTGAATATGTAATCCTGCGTGCGAGAAACCTGCTATAAAAGGAACAGGATGATAATTGTTTGTTGTTGTTGTTGTTTTTGCACCTACATTATGTGAGCCACAGTGGCGTGCGGCCGTGGGGCTGCTGTTTGGATGTATTGGATGAAACTATGTATCAGTACATGCTTGCTTGCCGTAACGCCATTTTGCATTTGTCAACAGAGTTGTCTGTGTATGGCGGACTCATGTATCAATGATTTTTGTCTTTTTCCTTTTCTTTTTTTTTTTCTCCCTCTCTCTCTCTCTCTCCCTGTCTGTGTGTGTGACCCTCTAATGTTTTCATTTTACTTTTTTTTTTTTGTCTTGGTGCTTGCTTTACGACATTCGGTGGATTATGAGGGGAATGTTGCCCACCATAACGAGTCAGATTGCAGGATGGTGCACGGGGCAGGGCATTGAGGACATCAACGCGCAATTATGCGTCGTAAGTTGCGGCTTTGACGTTGAGGGCATCGTTTCACATCTCATCCGCCGCGCCCTTGTGGGGTTGTCATCACTCCATGCCTGCGTCTCTTGTGTTGTGTTACCCGATGGCACAAAAAGCGGGACGCTGTCGCGGGTGGCCGCAGCCCTCACGTCTTCCCTCAAGAATATAGACGAAAAACGTCTGCAGGTGCACGTGGCCGAGGAGGGCACCTCCACCCGCACTCGCTGCACTTATTACCAAACCGGTGGTGTGGTGGTGTTGAGCAGCCGCATGTTGTGTGCGGATCTGCTACACAGACGTCTGTCACGTGAACTTGTGGGTATCGCCATTGTGTTGCTGCCGTACGGAACCCCTATGCGCTCAGATAGGGTTGTGCCAAGCATCGCATTCTGTGCGGAAATTCTTCTGCGAGGTGGTGGTGCGACGCAACTCTTATCGTGTAGGCGTCATCCACCTTTTATTCTTATTTCAGATAACCCGTGTTTTGTACGGTATCTTATACAGCGAAGGCGCATTGGTCAGGAGCCGTTTCTGACAAAGGTGCACGTGGACGAAATACAACTGTTTCCACGTTTTCGTCTCAGTGTGATGCAGCATTTTGAGCAGCTTGCAAAGGGGCGGCCATTGAACGTGGAATGTGTTGCTGTAGGCGTGTCGTCCAGCATCACCGCTATCGACGGGCTGCTCTGTCAGGTCATAAAGGAGGTCATTAGAGAGCTCCATGCTCTTGAGGCACGTTTGGGTCGAACACTGGACGGCAGCGGCAGCGGCAGTAATGACAACAGAAGTGGCAATATCAATAATGTGAATAATAATAGTCTTGACGCGGACGATCCATTCTCGCGTCTGCAGCCCATATCGCGGCGGCAACGGTTGGAAAAACAACCACCACGTTATGTGCGAAAGCCATGGGTGGTGCCATCAGATCCTACCGTCATTCTTTTTGGGTGTATCCGTGAGGAGGATGCTGTGGATATTGTGGATTTCACTCTGGATGACGACTTGGACTGTGCCTTACGTGCAAATGGACCCTGGTGGCCGTTCGGCCGACTCGTTGAAAGCCTCCTTGACGTTCGTCGATTGCGGCGAGGAGTCCGACGTCTCTCTCCGTTTTCGTGGTTATTTGCTCTTGAAGCGGCACTGACAGCACGCATGGCACGCCAAACACGAGATGTGACTTCGGCAAGGGCATTCACATGTCAGCCGCCCGATGCACCGTGGACGTTGTCACAACATTTTAGTCCAATCGTTACGCTGGCGATTCACCGCATCGGTAAAGTGGAAGTGAGTATTGGGAAGAAGAAGGGAAATGATTTCGACAGTCACAGAAACGGCGATTGCATGAATAAAGTTCGAGATTATGTTGTTGTGGAGGATGTGGAGATGGTGGGAGAAGAAGAGGATGTCGTATGTGTGGAGCCAGCGACATCGCAGCGTTTGCTCCTACCGCGCAGTGATGAGGTGGATCCATGCATGGAGTTTGCAAACCGCGTTATACAAGGGTGGTGCCGAGACACACAACGTGGACGGACTGCAGGGAATGCATCGAATCCCGTGTTTTTACTGATTGTTTTCGGTGAGCGCGCGCTTCGTCGCTATGTATGCCGCCTCACACACACTCTAGAGGATTTCCAGACATTTGAGTTGAACGGTTTTGTTGCGGCTTACCAAGCGAGACATGGTGCTGACATACGCCGACGTGCAGAGGCCCCAGCGACGGAGAAGACAACACATGTGAACCTGCGCACTTGGTTTCTCGCAAACAATGATGAAGTTATGGAGGAGGATGAGGAGGATGAGGAGGTTGCAGGGAATCATAATAATGATGACGAAGATGTTGGAAGTGAGGTTGGGAATGCCGTGAAAAAAGGAGTTGGCATTTGTATAGAGAAGACACCGACGCGTACCCTCTCGCAGGGTCCAAGTTTTCTTTTTTCTCAAAGCAGTAGGTTAAGTCATAACCCCGCCATCAGCAATGATGGGAGTGGCGGAGCGGAGAGTGTTTCATTGCATCAATTACTTCTGAGTCAAGCTCCACTTACGCCGCCATCAGAGGAAGAAGAAAAACAACAAAATGAAGAAAAACAAAGGGAGAGAAGGCACCCCGGGACTCTGTTGTGCCTGGACTCTGTGGGTGCTGGTATTGCTCTCTTGTCTGTGGCGTCTTCCGATTGCAACTTGCCTTCACCTTCTCTACGTGTGGCGGTGGTGAACGGGTCATTGCTATGTGCATCCGAATTGATTTCGATGGTGAAAGGGGTTCATGATGCATTCGCGTTACCGACACGAATTCTTGTGGTGGAGCAGGAGCTCCGCTTCCTTCGCATGTTGGAGATGACCCAAGACGCATTAGAGCCGCAAAGTTTGCGTCAATTGCGGGTGCAGGTGCTAGTGGAGCAATTGCATGAATCGCCGGTCACGGATCGGGTTTTGGAAGAGGAGCGTGAGGCCTTTGAGGCGCTGGCACATGCCAAGGCGACACTGACAGGATCACTTTTAGCAGACAGGGACACGCTACGCACGGTGCAGGAAAACCTGGATTCGGGGTTAATTCTTCAGAAAAACTTGGGTCGGAGACAACAGGGCCTGCCGGGTCTTTGCGGGAATGAATTGCGTGAAGTGCAAACGTCCGCAGTGAGTGGCTCCGCTCCCACGACAACAACCGCTTTGGAGGCTCCGCTCGTTGTGTTTGACGAGCGTGAGTTGCGATCACTGTTGCCGTACGCTTTGTACCGTCGCGGCATTGAACTTGTCCCTCTGACGCTTGCGACAGCCGACTATGTTTTGTCTCCATTGTACGCGCTGGAACGGAAGAGTGCTCCGGACTTTATCCAGTCGTTGTTTTCAGGTCGCATCTTCACGCAGCTCGCAGCTCTTTCCCGACGCTACGAGTTTCCAATGTGTCTTGTTGAATTTGATCGTAGTGCACCGTTTCGCTTGTCTTTTTCATCCCCCTCACCTGCCGCCACAAGCGACGTCTCAGGCCCTGTGGCTCATTTTGAAGGTGGTGGACTGTTCGCAAGGATTGCACGTCTCTATGCTTCTTTTCCACGGGTGCAGGTGTTGTGGTCACGTGATCCAACACAGTCGGCGGGTATCATACATGAGATGAAGCGCACATGTGCACGGGAGGCGGTGGATCCAAGCACGCCATCACTCACACGTGGAAACATCGATCCGCACGACTCCGCCATGGAGAAGGAGGCGTCACATCTTGCGGCCCGTGTCTTGTCATGTTTCCCGGGCATTACACCGGGCAATGCAGCACGAGTCATGGCAGTTTGTGGCTCACTTGCGGGGCTTGCCACTATTGACGAGTCTGCACTCGTGGAAGCCATGGGAGAGGAAAACGCC
>NW_001849561.1:236944-248307 GCF_000209065.1 Trypanosoma cruzi
CCGTAGTTTTGTTTATTTTTACCCTTTTTTTTGGGGGGGGGGGGGGAGGGGCATTTGCCGCTTATGATTTCTTTATGTATGTCATTGCCTTGTCTTGAGAAGAAAATGAATTTCTGGGACTTTCATATTATTATTGTTATTATTATTATTTGTTTGTTTGGTTGGTTTTGAATTTTTTAAATGTGGAGGTGATCATCACACAGTGGAAACACAACGTGTGTTGGTGGAAGTTGAGGGAAAGTGGGTACATTACACACCGTATCATTCAGTATTATATTATAGAGTGCATTGCACCGTCATATTATTATTATTATTATTATTATTATTTTAACTGCGCAACTTATTGCGTGAAGCATCTGTGGGGGAGAAACCCCCTCGTGTTTGCCTTTGAATTTGATGAGTGAAACGAAGACCGACTCGGTGTCCTCGAGGCATGTCTCGCCGAAAGTGTTGCTGGAGGGCCACATCACCAGCACCAACGTCATGGTGGATGTTTTTCAGACCGATTACAATGACTGCTTTCGGTCGTACCGTGTTTGTCAGCGCAACCCCTTTGGACCAAACACGTCGTTTCTTTTACGTATTTTTTCGGTCAACGACGTGATGTTGCTGTTGGTACTGATTGCTTTAGCGCTTCCGTCCCTACCTACCTTTTTAGGCCCTCTGCAAGGAGCAAATTGGATGTATTTTTCCCTTAATGGTACTGAAAAGAAGATTGACGGTGTCGTTCCTCTTTTGATGGACAAATGGACACCAAATTCGTTTTTGCCGCGTCTGTTTTTGATGATATTTTGTTGTATATTGTCCGTATGGCGTATGGTGGCTGGTTTCCAGCGTGCGCACATTGAAGAGGTGATGGTAATCCGTGGACTTGGAATGCAAATTACGAATTACAATGTGTTTGGTTGGATTTGTTCACAACGGTTTATAGAGCTTAAACTTATTCGTTCTCTTGTTATTCATGATGCCTTTTTTCGATATCAAGCCATTTTTTTTCTTTCCGCAACGATTGAAAACGATGCAACACGTTTGGTACTTTTTGAGGAGACGTTACCTCGATTGGCAGTGTTGTGTCCTGTTTTATGTGGTTTGAGGCATATTTTATATGAAGAACCTGAGAATGGTGCCACTTTGGCAGAATTGGAAGGGGTTGAATCAGAACGCCTTGATGACACCATGGAGGGTGAATACAAGGCTACAGATGACGATAGTGATATCACAGATCGTGAAAATGGCGACTCCTTTGCCTTTACAAATGCACTCGAGAGAGAGGGAAACTATTATGACCCACCGTTGATGGAATTTCTTCACACAAAGTGAAAGAAATTATAAATATATATTTATTTATATAACTTTTTTTTTTTTTTCTTTTGAGGAGAGGAGGGATGTTTGGTTTAAAAATCATGTAGTCTTCACTGTGAACTGAGTCGGTTTTTTCTTTTTTTTTTTTTTTTCCTGGTGGGTGGGCGGGGCACCATTTGGAGCCGAAACCACTTCTTTTTCTTCTTCTTCTTGTTGACTCGTTGTCTGGACATATTTATTTATTTATTTGTGTGTGTGTGTGTGTGCTTGCTTCTGTCTATGTATGCCATTGGCTGCGTTACAAACTTTTTTTTTTTAATTATTATTATTATTATGAAATTGCCCGTATATATTTATATATTTATATTTATACATGCAATGTAATATTTATACATAGAGATATAGATATTCCCCCCTTCTTTTTTTTTCTTATTATTTTATTTTCATTTTTATTTTTATTACTTTACTTGTATTTCTTTTATTTTTTGTTATTTTATTTTATTTTTCTCTTCCGGTGTTTGCACTGTCAATGGGAGTAGTGAACATGCAACGGGGGGTATATTTATCTGCAACGACATGTATTTTATGGTCGCCTTCTCTCGCACGGCGGTTTGTGGCAACTGTGGCTCCTGTGGCGACATTGGGTAAACGTGCAGGACGTCCTGCTTCTGTTTCTCATGTGAGAGGCAAAAGGAATCAGCCAATAATAATTGCAAAACATTCATCAAAAGCTGCTGCGTCGGGACCGACCATGAGCAGAAGTCGTTTTTATCGCGTGTTGCAGGAGCGTGGTGTGGGGTTTGCCATGTACCTTTACATTTTTGGCGAGTCCATGACTCTTGCGGTACTCTACGCACTTCACAATGACGGCTTCTCCACTGGCGATGTGTTTGATTGGTTAAAACTTCTTTCTGCAGATTCTCTTATCGATTTGGAACGATGGTCACAAGTAGGGCCTGTTGTTGGTGGACTACGTCTCTCTCCGCGTCTACTGTGCAACTATCTTGTCGCTAATGCCTTGACGTACCCGTTGTATGCGATGCAGTTTGCATTTTGTGCAGCCACCCTCCCGTTACTGTCTCGTGTCATGTCGCCTGTGAGTTACTTCTTGCATGCATGCCGGGCGAGAGGCAAAAAGGGAAGAATTGTTCCAAAGGCACCTTCTGTGGGCGTAAAGACTGAAGGGCGTCTAACACGATGATTGAGAAGGGGTGATTGGGTGGGTGGAAAGGAAGGGAAGAGAAGTGGTGTGTTTATTACTTTCTACATGAATAGGAGCGGAAAGGGGGGCAGGCTTCTTGTGTTGTTGGAGTTTTTTTCTTTTTTTTTTTTTTCTTCTCATTAAATAGAAAGAGAGAGAGGGGGGGAGGGAGTTGTTTCACAGAGGTGTAAGAAATTATTCCCTTCACTGTACTTTTGCCTACACATGTGTAGATGTGCAAGGCAAGCACGTAGCGAGACAGACAGACAGACAGACAGACAAATCAACAAGGATTTTTTTATTTTTGCATTCATCATTTAGAGTGATTTTGCAATATTATCTAGAGACAAGGAAATAGAGAGAAAGAGGGCGGAGGCGGAGGCGTGGACATGATGCAACGGGCCGAGTCATCATTTCTTGTGTCGGATTCCATAGACAAATTTTGCCCGAATGTACATTGTCCCCACCGTGCAGCAGTTGAGCGGGAGCGGTATACATCCATGCAGTTGACTGCCGTCAATCGCGTTCTGGAGGAGGGGCAGCAATATCTTAGGTTAAAGAATGGACGATTGGAGGCGGAGATAAAAAGTAAAAACGAACAGTTGCAGCAATTAGACACCCTCGCACGGAGGGAAACAACACGACGGGAGGAATTGGAGGAACAACTCGTTGAAATCCGGCGGACAATTCATGCAAGGTATTCTGCCGCTTACTCCCATGCTGCTTCCCAGGAAGCGGAAGTGGCACGGGTGCAGCAGGAGAGGAAACTGCTCGTGGAACAGGTGCTACAACTACAGTCAGCACTGAATGAAATGGTGCGATTGAACGAGGCACTGCAATACGCACTGCTTTCCAATGGTATTGATGCCTCAACTGCGATTTCTGCTTCAGTGAAACCGCCTACAAGTACGCCACGTTTACCGAGTAATTCTCATTCATCATCACCACCATCGTTATCGTCGTCGTCCCCCTCCTCCTCGTCATTGTCATTCTCAGCGCCATCACCGAAACACACTTCCGTTTTTCCTCCATTACACACGGAGTTGCCAGGGGAATTGAATGAGAATTCTCACGATCTGGAAAAGAGCCATGAGTCCTTTAATAAAGAAAGAAAAGAGGCGGTCACAATTCTCCCTCCTGTAAGAGAAAAACAACGTGATGATTTCAATTCGGATTTGATGACAATGCAGAATGTCGTATCGGAATTACGGTCATTAAAGGCCTTTTTAAATTCCATTGGAGGGGCAGAGTCGTTGAAATGAGAGGTTGTTTCCTATGTATACACATACACCTAAAACCTGTTCCACTGCGAACGATTCTGTGCCTTGCACTCCCGATGCAAATCTGGCCTTTTCTTTTTATTTTTTTTATTTATTTATTTATTTTTTTTTTTGCCGTCTCCCTTCTTATCTGTGTACATGTCTTTATATATATATATATATGTATGCTTTTTTATTTTTGTGGGAGGGAAGGGTTGAGATGGACTTTTTGTCACTTTTATGGATAAATACACCTCTTCTTCTGTCTTCATCGGAGCCCTCGTGGCAGTACCGCTTGGGGCCGGTCGCGTCCACGTCGCAATGTGCATCATACCTGTTCCTTGTTAGTTTGTTTTTTTGCTTTTCTTGTTTTTGTTTCCTTTTTAGCAGGAAGAAAAAGTAATTGGCGTGTAATTCCCAGACACTCTCTGTCTTTCTTTGTGTCAAAATTGTTTGCCACGGGATCGGCATGCCTGCAAATATTGTTCCAGGCTTTGTGCCGTACTTTGGCTTTATGCTGAAGGACGTGGGGGCCCGGCTTGCAATCATGGCACATTATCTACAGACAAACCGCCACATGTATCCTGTCATACGTCACCAGAACGTTCGTGCCTACCGTGGGATGTTACCGTGGACGCAGGATTCCGCTTTTATTGCGCCGAGTGCCTTTCTTAGTGGAAACGTCGTACTTGGACATGACACATGCATTTTCTATCATGTCGTTATTCGTAACTACCATGTGCGGGAGGAAACAGTCTTGGGTGATCACACAGTTGTGATGGATCGTGCCTCCTTTTTAGGTCAAGTAAACGTTGGAAATGGTGTTTACATTGGTGTTGGCAGCACACTGGACTGTTGCACCATTGGAGACGGAGTATACATTGGGCCAGGTGTGTCTGTTGCGCTTGGTGCAGTTGTTGAAAATGGAGCAATCGTTGCTGCAGGGTCAAATGTGCCGAAAGACACACGTATTCATGCATGGGAATTGTGGGCAGGGAACCCGGCTCAGAAGATAGCGGAAGTAACCCAAGAACAGGCAAATGAGGTGGCGCACATTGTACACGAGCAGGTCGGTGTGGCAAAGGCACATGTTCAGGCGATACACGATCACATTCACCACACAGAGGAATTGGATGGTGAATGGCTGCATCTGGCTATTACAGAAATGGAAAAGCAGCAACAGCAGGTAACACTTAAAGTACCTGTTGACATTCCGTTGGAGGCAAAACGGTTCCTGCAACCTCGTGTACACATGCGTCGTCCAGAGATGCATATGCGCATGTCATACCCCGTCAATCGCGTCGCACCGTGGATGCCAAAGGTGGCGGACCAGACGGCCAATGCGTAATTACGCTTTGAATATTAGCGGATAGGAGCTGTCGTGGCTTTAGAATATCATATAGTACAATATGTATATAGATGATGAGTGGTATCGTAGCAATGGCCTTGAAGGGAGGGAGGTTCTGGGACAAGGGATGAGGGAATTTAGTGAGAAATACTTGATGGATTTAAACAACCAACAATAACTTTTTTTAGTGTGTTCTTTATTATTATTATTATTGCGTCTGTCTCCTCTAGATCTATTGATTCCTACAGCTGATAAAAAGACAAGAAGCAAGTAAAAGAAACATCTCACGCCAAGACCTCTGCAGCGAACGAGTCTCCATTCCTCATCTTCAACCACACGGACGGAATGCCAACTGAAATTACGGTCCTGAGCTTTAACTTGTGGGGGATATTTAACTCCAAATATCGTGCCGCCCGTATGGCACGATTTGCCGCGAAAGTTGCTCATTATGATATTATTTTGCTCCAGGAACAGTTTTCGAAGGAAGACTTTGAGCTCATTATTTCCAATCTGCCCAGTGAAGTGCGGGAGAAACGATACTTCAAGCGATTTCCAAGTGCTTTTTACGGTTCCGGTATTGCCATCATCTCTCGTTTTCCCATTAAATCTGCATTGTTTTTTACGTTTCCACTGCAAGGGTACCCTGAACGTGTACTTCACGGTGACTATTACGCCAACAAGGGGGCATCGCTCTTGCGCATCCATGTCCCATGCACCACAAGGAGGGGTGTGAGCCCCGATCCACCCTATGAAGAGGTGTTATTGTACAATACACATCTCGTGGCAGCCTATCAGAAAACCGCTCGTTTGTTAAATTGGCGTGATGAACTCTACTTGTCGGTTCGCTTGAGCCAAGCAATTTCTCTTGCGGAATTTATCTCGTCAACATCACATCCCACCCGATCGTGTTATTATTGGAGGAGATTTTAATGCAACACAGCGCTCTCTGGAGTTGCAAGCAATGCTCATTTTATTACGTAAACGCGGGTACAAGTTGGTTTCGGTGCTTCCACCATCCATTATGTACCGTCCAGAGATGTCTGAGCGTGAAAAAAGAATCAACACTGTCACACTGACATATTCAGATGCAAATATGTTTAACTCACCCAAAGATGGTTGGTTTGTGGAGGGAGGTGATGTGCCGTGTCAGATTGATCATATCTTCTTTACATCGAATACACTTCGTCTCTCTGCGTTTAACGACTGCCCGGATGCGGCCGCAGACTACCCTTTTAAGATGCCAATCAATGGTGAAGAAGGACCTGCGGGTGTGGTTGTCTTTACAGGGAACAATGAGGTTCAAATCCCACCAGAAGAAGGAATTGGGGTAAAGGCCTTGAAATGGTTCTCAAGATTGAGCTGTGCGTTTTGGTGCGGGCAACTTTTTGCCTATTCGGAACGCCAAACAAATGAAAATTCGGCAAACACATTGGAACCACGTTTCTGTCCCATCTCTGATCACTACGGCGTCACAGCAAGGTTTCAGTTGGGAGAAGAAGAAGAAGAAGTAGAAGTAGATGGGTCTACGGAAGCTGGAAAAAAATTAGCCCCAAAGAAGGGATATGTGGAGGTAGCATTAACAAAAGCCGAAGTTGAAGTTTTAACGGAGGCTGCCGTCTTTCTTGATGACTCGGTCAATAAACTTTACCGTGAGAGTAGGATTTGTATGTGGTTGGCTGCTGCTATGACGGCTGTTGTTTTGGGAAATATTATTTACATGGAGTATCAAGCTCAACTGCGGGAAGAACACACAGGCCGTGTTTTGAAAGAGCTGTTTAATTTTGCCAAACTTCGAGGAACCGCCATGGGGCAGGAAGAATTGTCGTTGGGCTTTGATTCCACCTCATGGGGGCAGTGGCTGCGGCGAGTATTTTCCATGAATTCTGATAATTCACAAGCAACAACAGCAATAAAATCCAAAACGGTCGCATCGGCAGATGTTGCCTTGGATTACGCCGGTATAGCATCGAAGCTTCATTCCAGGGGCCTGTGGGGCCTCGTATCGCCTGCTATCACCATCTGTGGCAGCATTTTCAGCGCCGCATCCGTCACAGTGGCACTCCTTCAGCGGGTCGCCAACGCGAAGGTCATGACGGAGCAAGTTAACATGCTCAAACAAGCCTGCCAAGGATGAGGCAACGCAGGGGAGGAACACGTGATAACACAAAAAGGAGAAATCAAAAAAAAGGAAAGAAAACTGTTGCGATTTGAAAAATGAGATTTTATATTATGTTTTATACGATTCTGTTGTGCTTTTTCTTTTCTCTTTGATTTGTTTTGTTTTGTTTGCGTTGCCGTGTGCCTGTGTGTGTGCCTGTGTGTGTGTGTGTGTGTTAGTATAAATATATATATTTACATTTACTTGATTAGCTGCAGCGTTGGTTGTTGTTTTTTATTTGATTGTTGAGGTTGTTGTTCCCTCTCCCTCCCTATTGTGGAGTCCATTTGATGGTTACCGCCAGATGGAGATGTAACAGAAACAAAAACAAAAAAAAAAGCGGGAGTTTTGGCTCTGTAGTCACGAAGAGACGACGACTTTTAGGAGGGATGAAAAATTTAAAAAAAATAACCCCTCCCTGTTGTGCAGCCATGCAGGAATGAACGCTGTTGTCTGATATTTATTCGGCACTGCCTCTGGAAAAGAAAAGAATATGCAAAGGATTATATGCTTTTAATAAGACTTTAAAGAAGGTAGGTTGGTGCGGTTATTTTCCCCATCCCCTTATTAGTGGATCCCTTCTTTTCCTTTTTCTTTCTTTTTTTTGTTTGTTTGTTTCTTTTACATCCTATCCTTTTTACTGTGTGTCCTTTCCGCTTCTGTGCATTGCGGGGGTTGTTGCTGCCCTCTTTGATAGTTGCCATGGGCGGCGATGTGTGTGTGTGTGCGTACTTACGTACGTATTTATCTGTCTGTGACTCTCTCTCTCTCTCTCTCTCTGTATGGTGGCGTTTGTGGTCGTCGTTGCCATGAGGCCGTGAAGAAGGGGTGATGCCTAAGCGGTCGCGGTCGGTGCTGCACGCATACATTCTTCCCCATACAAAACTTCTGCGGAACGAAAAGCGAAAAAAAAGCCATGAATCGCTCGATGTGACGGCGAAATCGCTTGTGCCACCTGAGGTTGATGCGGCTGACAACGAAGTCGTGCCTCATGATGGCGATTGCGGGATGAGTGAAGCGGCGTTTGTGGGAATCGAGACGCATGATCACGTCCAAAGTAAATCCTCTGAAGGAAGGGAAGGGAATGCTGAGAAGAATTTTTCATCGCTGGATGATGAGCCTTTTTTCCCCGAGGCCGATTGGCTTGTCGGGTTACCACCATCGTGTCGCGATGTACAGAGAGAACCAAATTGGCTGGAGCGGGCGTTGATGTTAGCGCGCTGCTCAAACCGGTGCATTAATCTATTTCAGTTGTGCGATGACAATAGGGACTCTGCGTTTCCGATGCCTCCTTATCCAACCTGCACGCATCTTGAAAGCACAGCGCAGAAGGAGAAGTGTCGTGCCACCGCCGTTGCGAACATCACGGCTGCCTTTTACGCTGCACCTTCTCCGGTGGACCCCAGTGTTACTTTTGGTGCGTCTGTGGTGTCACGGGCGCATTAAATCCGCGCATGTCTCACCCTCTTTACAAATATCTAAAGGTTACTCATTGCTGCAATGGAAAGAGACGGCAAATGGCAATAATGTGATGAGGCGCAACAGAATAAATGTGTCTCTTGAAGGAGAAGCAAAGTAAAAAAAAAAAAAAAAAAACAGATGTCTGGGGCTTATTTTATGTTTTTGGTTTATTTTATTTTGCACAAACCATCCGTGTTGCTTAATTTCACTTTTACATGTTTTTTATTTTATGTATGTATGTGTGTGTGTGTGTGTGTGTACTTCCTAGCTTACTTGTACAGAATGGTGTTTTTTACTGGTTTTGTTGTTGTTGTTGCTGTTGTTTTTTAATTCCTTTTATTTTGACGTCTATTCGCGTCTTTCTTTTATCATTGCTTTCCAGGCTCGCCTGAAATGTCCTCCGCATCCCCATCATCGGAAACAAAAACAACATCAGCAGCGGCAGTCAACAGTCCGCTTCAACGAGAGCGTATTTTGGATGTGGATTGGACTGTGGACGTTCTGGTGTCATCCGGGCAGATATCACGCGTTGGCATCCCTACTGTCGCGCTAACGATTACACTGAGCAGCGGCTCCGTCCTGCGGTACCGCCTCACGATGGAGGAATTTCATCAGTGGCGCTTTACGATGGCAAAGGTGGTGCGAGATCAGTTGTACTTGGAGAAGAAGCGAGCATACATCGACCACTGAGAGGTCCGCCATGTGACAGCGAGGTGCGTGATCGGCGTCTCGATGGTGAGGCATGCCATTTTGGATGACGCTTGTATTTCCCTCATTTCTTTTGCGGACGGAATGAAGAAAGAAGAATGAGAGGTGAGGGATTTACCGTCGCAAACACACACAGAAGGAAGATGCATTGTTGATGTTTTTTTTTGTTTGTGTGTGTGTGTTTATTGTCTGCATGAACTTTTTTTTTCTGGCGGTCATGCGGCACGGATCAAGGACGCTGCTGTGGCGTGGCAGGCAGAGAAGACATGGACATATTTGATTGCAAGCTGTCCGCATAAGTAGTCAATTCCACTCGACACTTCCCCCTCATTCCTTTGTGTTGGTTTGTGCATGCACTTCTTTG
Organism: Trypanosoma cruzi; assembly: GCF_000209065.1. Lineage (NCBI taxonomy): Eukaryota > Euglenozoa > Kinetoplastea > Trypanosomatida > Trypanosomatidae > Trypanosoma > Trypanosoma cruzi. Next base: position 246,746 of record NW_001849561.1, read on the forward strand.
TGTGCTCCTTTTCATTTGTGTCTTGTCCCAATCATTGCTTTGGCGAACTAGCAGGAAAAGAGAAGAAGAATACATAGGGAAGATGATGCGGGTGTACATTGGACATCTTCTTTTTCCTCCCAAGAGGTCATTTTTTTCACAAGCATCGCGTAGTCGCGGGGACGACGATGTTGGTATTTTTTCGAGGGGCGACGCCAAACGCTTTAAAGGTGAGGGGTGGGCTACCGGCGTCATGGAAATGACAGATGTTTCATCGTTTCAAGTCTCTGCTGCTTCCATCACGGAAGCCGTGCTGAAAGCATTTGAGCCATGGGTGGGGCAGCATGAGAAGATCAATGGTAGACCACACATTGACGTCCATGTTCATCCCGCCGGTAAAGGTGCTTCGTTTTGCCTGGTTCCAGGCATTCTTGCTTTGTCACTCACAACGTCGGCGTGTACTGCTTTAGAGTGCCCGGAAAAAGTAAGGATGGCGGATATGGAGGCAGCGGCAAGATATCCACGAATCACCGCGGTATCACTGGAGTCTTTTAATGGAGAAGTTTGGGATGATCTGCCGGTGTATTGGGAGGAGCGGCAGGTCATGGTGACAAACACCCTTACAGAAACGGCGATGACACAGGTGGCGGCGAATTGTTGCGTTTCCCCTGCAAAGGATGAAACGTTGCATGGTGAAGAGACACTGATGGAAAAGCGTATACTTGTTGTGGGCGCGGGAGGCATTGGCTGCGAGTTACTCAAAGTTCTTGTCTTGTATGGCTTTCGCAATCTGGATGTTTTTGATCTTGACACAATCGATGCCACGAATCTGAACCGTCAATTTTTGTTCCAAAAGGAGGACGTTGGTGCATCCAAAGCAGATACCGCACGCAAGGCAATACTAAACTGGTTCACATCGACATCTTCAGAACGAATGTTGCCTGTCATTCGTGCTCATCACGCGGACATTAAAAGTGAAGCGTACGATGACGCTTTCTTTTCTCAGTTTGCCCTTGTGCTGAATGCACTCGATAATGTTTCGGCGCGTCAACATGTGAATCGCATGTGTATGCGCACAGACGTTCCTCTTATAGAGAGCGGCACGATGGGCTACAATGGCCAGGTGCAGCCCATTATACGCGGCCTGTATGAGTGCTACGACTGCCATCCAAAGGCAGCAAACCAAAAGACCGTCGCCGTTTGTACCATTCATGCACGGCCCACTACCATGGTCCACTGTGTGCACTACGCGAAGGAGTTATATGAGCGACTTTTTGGTGAGGGAAAGCGGGAAGAGAAGGATGAGTTTGCCTTTGTTGATGCAATTATCACCCAACAGGAGGAAGAACTGCAAAGCGAGGCGGACGCTTGCGATGGTGATTTAAGTATTTGTAGCATGGCGGCTGCTCTGGCAGGATCTCTGTTTTACGAAAAAATTCAAGAATTGCTTAGTATGAAGACTGTGTGGGCGACGCAGCCGCCTGTGCCACTTTCGAAGGATCTCATTCAACGAATGGCGGAAGAAATGTCAGTGGATGCCACTAGAGTGAAATCCCTTCACATTCTACGGGATACCTCGTTGT
>NW_001849561.1:248407-251409 GCF_000209065.1 Trypanosoma cruzi
AAAACCCGAACCGTTGCCGCCTGGCTCTACGACGCGATAGCATACCAGCTCTTTATCACAGGCTTTGTACACGGCGACCCCCACGCGGGGAATATTCTTGTGCACCGCCTCTCGAATGGGCAGCCGCAAGTTGTTTTGCTTGACTTTGGTCTGTGCACAGAGTTGTCGGACGAGATGCGTGCCGAGTTAGCGTGCATCTGGACCGCCGCTGTCACACATGACACCCCTACTCTAAAACAAGTTGCAAAGCGTTTTGGGTGTGAGGATTATGCGCTCTTTGCATCATGCTTCCTGCAGCACCCGTATGAGGCATTTAGTGCAGAGACAAATCTAACGACAAAAGCAACCATGGGAGATGATGCGAGAGCAGGTCCGGAATAGGATGCATGAGGTGAATAACATCGTGTCTGGACTCCCGAAGGAATACGCATTAGTGTTACGAAATATCATGGCTGTCAAGGCGATCAATAGGGAGCTTCAGAGGCCTGTCAACCGTCCACTGCGTATGTTACGATACTCGGCCGTTGTTGCCAGAAGGACAAGCTCCCGATGGCAATTGGGTTTTATGCTTTTGCGAGCTTGGTGGTCTGAGATCATCTCCTCATTGTTGATGCTGTACGCTGAATGGCGTTATCCCCAGTTAATGCAGATGCTGGACGACTCTTTGCAAGTACAAATTAGTGGCTAAAAAGTAAATGAACCCTGTGTAGAGGTAAGGACAAAGAAAGAGAGAAAGAGAGAGCGAAAGAGAAAGAGAAGGAAATTAACGGATGAAAAAATTCGAGAAGGAAAGAACTTGAGGGGAAAAAAAAAAGGATTTCTCTCTTACCTGCGACACATACATATAAATATATATATATGTGTGTATTGGTGCTTTTGTTTATGGTGTTTTTTTTTTTTGGAAACATATGATGCGGTTTTACGTGAGGCCACACAGACGGTCTTTTATGAACTTTGATTTCCTTTACGCAGTATGTTTTATTAATATTATTATTTTTCTTCTTCTTTTGTGTCCTGCCGATTGTCTCCAACCATCATTGGGATGCTTACTTTGCGGGTGTCAACACCGGCGGGTTTTTGCGAGGTGTGAAAGAGGAGGAGGTCAAACCGCGCGGTTGCGTTGGGTTTGCTCCCAAAGGCATTTGCCCCGAAGGAAATAGTTTTAATACTCACACTGGCCGAATGAGGCGAACGGGCATTCGACGCGTGGCGCCGTGGGTGCCGCCACCCCGTCACGACGTGAAGGTCACGATGCCGCCGCCGCCAGGTGGTGAGGTTGGTGGCTCTTTTGGCGTCTCAATAGGCTACAGTGACCGTATTGCTTGCACACCCTACTGGAAGCGCATGGCTTTGTCGAACTACGCACTACGCATGAAGGAGAATGCGACGCGGTATCCAATGAGTGAGCATCGTCCTGGCGAGTATGACATCCGTTATCTTCCCAAGCCGTACCCATGCACGATTCGCAATCGACCTTTATTAGAGGTTGGGGAACCGCGGCAAATTCCAAGCATTCAAATCCCTGTTATTTTCCTTGTGAACTTGTATAACGAGGAAAAGAATTCCTGGTTCGGTCGCAAGTATGAGACCGTATATGTGAGCCGACAGTTTATGCGGGAGGAGTTGATGCCCCAGCGGTATGCCATTTACGCCACGCCAGAGGCTTACGCGTTGCTTGGGTTGCCGGTTGTGGACCATGGGATACACAAGGAGATTCCTAAAACACCGCGTGAATATGAAAAGTTGCTTGAACGGCAGAAGTACGACGAGGAGCGATGGAAGTATTCGATTGAGTATCTTTTTCGAAAGTACGAAGCGGGACCCCCCGAACTGTTGGACCGCGCCGAAGATACTTGGGATGGGACAGAAGTGTTGGCTGTATCGTCTACAGCGGGTGCCGCACGTCATGGGGAGGCGGTGCAGCGCAAAGGGGCCATCAAACATCGCAAGGCACGGAAGATTAAATTGTTTTAGTATGACGTTTGACCGTTTTTTTCTTTCTTTTCTCGAGAATGAGATGGAGATCAACAGACAAAGAGAGACGTGCACTGGATGCATGCATGGACACAAATACAAAGAGAGAAAGGGAGAGGGGCAGGAATGCATCCACATGTCTTTTTATTTATTTATTTATTTTCCACCGTGGCTTGCGCTCACATATTCTCTGAATTCTCACTTTTTGTTGTCTTGCTTGGCGCTCAATACACCTCTTTTCCTCCCCACCGTTCTTCAGGGACGCCCGCAGCGCAGGCATCAAGGATAGAGAGACAAACAAACAAAAAAAAAAAAGTATAAAAGCAAACCTTGACTAAAAACATTCATTTATTTAATTATTATTATTATTATTACTTTCCTGAAGGAACGCGTGGAACTCAAAAATCCCCAGGGGATTTTTGCTTAAAAAAAGAAAAAAAAGGGGAAAAAGGAGAAAAATAACACAAAATACGGAGACAAGGGATGGCGCTTCTTTCACTCCCAGCGACCCCCTCCACGATGGATGCATCTGCCGTCACGAAGTCTCTGCGCGTGGATGCAAAGCGTGGCCTTTCTGCAGACGAGGTGGAGGAGCGAATTCGACAATTTGGTAGTAATGAACTTCCCACGAAGCCGTCAACTCCTTTTTGGAAGTTGGTTTTGGCGCAGTTTGAGGACACGCTTGTTCGTATTCTTCTTTTTGCGGCCATGACAAGTTTCGTTATGGCATTATTTGAGAAGAACGCCGGGGATTTTGTAGAGCCATTCATCATTCTCCTCATTCTTGTGCTAAACGCAACGGTGGGTGTCTGGCAGGAAAACCGGGCGGAGAGTGCGATTGAGGCACTCAAGTCATTTGTTCCGAAAACTGCCGTCGTGCTACGCGAAGGCAAGCTGGTCACTGTGGGGGCAGAAGATCTGGTGCCTGGAGATATAGTAGAAGTATCGGTAGGGAACCGTGTTCCTGCGGACATGCGAGTGCTAGAGTTGCACAGTACTACATTGCGTGCCGATCAGGCGATTCTTAA
>NW_001849561.1:251509-254785 GCF_000209065.1 Trypanosoma cruzi
GTATCACTCTTTCTGGACGCCTTCACACGATGTGTACGACGTGGCAATCGGCATGCCTTTTGCAAGGAAGACGACGATGCGGTTGATTTTGTGGCAGCTGTAGCAAACTTGCGTGCTTTTGTTTTTCACATTTTCCCCCTGCAGTCAGTGGAGGAGATACGCAGTATTGCGGGCGCCATTGTGCCAGCCATTGCGACGACAAACGCCATTGTGGCAGCGGCGGTGGTGCAGCAGGCGCTTTGTGTGCTTGGCATGAAAGAAACGACATGCCGTTTTGGAAAGCCACAAATGGTGTACGTGCGACGCGTGCCGCAGGTACGACGCCGTCCTTTCCCAGATCCCTGCGGTTGTAATATTCATGTCGCTCATGGCTCTGACCGTAAAGGAGACTCCAGCAGCGACGAAAAAACCGGCAAGAAAAACGATGCAATACAAAAACGGTGGGCAACGGACCTTTTTCTCGTGCACAGTGCACCACCCAGCCTGCCGAGCAGCAATTGTCTTGTCTGCCGTGAGCATTATCCTACCGTTCGTGTGTTTCTGGACGCCACTCACACAACGCTTGGGCAGTTTCTCTGCACTGTGCTACGGGAACGTCTGTCCATGACTGCAGCATCTGTCTTCTGTGGTGCAAATGTGTTGTACGAAGAGGACGAGTACGAGGCTCTGGCAACGACGCCGCTTGCGGACCTGATGACTGCTGCGGACAGGCCGCTGGAACTTCTTGTCGACGATCTCAATCACGAGGTGGAGTGGCGGCTTGTGGTTAACCACATTCCTGCGATGGAGGGGAGCGATGCAGTGAAACTGGAGGGAATTGACGCGGCACTCCAGTTGGAGCAAAAACTTGTTGCGGATTCAAAAAAGAATGCCGCTGCTATTGCTGCTGCTGAAAACGATAATGGTAATGGTGATCGTGTTGTTCCCACCAAGACCGGCGGCGTGGAGAACGACGACGAAGACGATGTTGTCGATTCCCCTTCCCTGAACGTGAAGGATGCTGCTGCGGGAAATAGGGCGACAGTGACGGTGGTGCTGTCAGATTCCGACGGGGATGATGTCGATGTCGTGGAGATTGAATGAAGGACAACGCATGCAGGGAAGGGACGGCGAGCCACACTTCATTTAACAAGTCCACGTTGATGATTTCCCTCATTGATTTTATTCAGTTTTTTGTTTTGTTTTGTTTTTTATTTGTTTTTGATTGATTGAGGGGAAGGGAAACGTGTTTGCGTGCAATCGAATGATTTTTTTTTCTTTTCCTTTCTTTTCTTTGAGAGGCATGCGTGCATTTGCAGTCGTCACGTGTTGTTTCTCCGTATCGCGGGCAATTTGCGTGTGAAACTTCCCCTACGAAAACAAACCCCCCACAGGAATCAAAATATATAAATATATAAATATATATTACATGAGGGACGAATAACGGCTTAACGACCCGAGGGAATACAAACAGAAACGATTATTTTTGTGTTGTTGTTGAGTCTGCCTCTTGTTTTGTTTTTATTTATTTATTTATTTATTATTATTTACTTAGATAAGTATACATACACGCAGAGAGAGACTGGTTCTATTCACTTACTGTGTGACAGGGAATTTTTTTTTTTTTTTTTTTTAACGGTTGAGGGGTGAAGCGACCGTTTTTTATTACGTTCTAGTCCTGCAGTCGTGCGATTGTGGTCGTGCGTGTGGGCGGGAGAGAGAGAAGAAGAGAGCGGGGTGCTGCTGCTGTTGCTGTTGCTGGTGACGGTGGTGGTCGGTGTTGAGGATGGTGGCGGCGCCACTCTCATACCGTCGCCTCTTTGGTCGCTGCGTCGGTTACTTCGTGGGAGGCACGGCCGTTGCGACAGTTGTTGTGATGACACCGCCGTTGGAACTTGTCCCCGCGCCAGTCTTGCCAGCACGGGTGTTGCTTGAGGGCGTTGGTCGTGTGTGTCGTTGCGTATATGTTGCCGGGAACATCCTAATGGATTATCAACTGAACCTGCATGAAGGGGATTCACAAGATGCGTGGAATGCGGTCCATCTCCGTAGTGCCTCTCGCCTTGTGGAACTTGCAGAAACAAACGGTGGGCTTTACGTCAAGGCGGGGCAAATTTTTGCCAACCTGAGTCACATCCTGCCGCCTCAATACTGCACCACGATGGCGGCTCTGCAGGACGCCGTTATTTCACGTCCCTTCTCGGAGGTTTTGACGACGATTGAACGTGATATGCAGCGTCCCATTGATGATATATTCTCGGAGATTGATCCCCATCCTATTGCTGCCGCGTCACTCGCCCAAGTTCATCGTGGGCGGCTCAAGAAGGAGCAGGTGGAGGTGGCGGTAAAGGTGCAGTACTTAGACATTGCCCATCGGTTCCGTGGGGATATGAGGACGATCCAATTGATGCTAGGCATTGCGGGTTTCTTCTTTCGCGGATACGACCTCTCAGAGATTGTCTGCAAGTTAAACAACACGGTGGCGAACGAAATGGATTTTACTCTGGAAGCCGACAACTGCGAACGAGCAGGGCGGGATTTGAAGGCCGGTGGATTTGGGAATCGCGTCGTCACAGTGGACGTCCTGCGTGACTACACCACAAGACGTGTATTGACCACACGACTGGTGGCAAACGCTGCCAAGATATCCGATCGTCGTGCCATTGAGGCGCTGGGTTTAAAAACCCGAACCGTTGCCGCCTGGCTCTACGACGCGATAGCATACCAGCTCTTTATCACAGGCTTTGTACACGGCGACCCCCACGCGGGGAATATTCTTGTGCACCGCCTCTCGAATGGGCAGCCGCAAGTTGTTTTGCTTGACTTTGGTCTGTGCACAGAGTTGTCGGACGAGATGCGTGCCGAGTTAGCGTGCATCTGGACCGCCGCTGTCACACATGACACCCCTACTCTAAAACAAGTTGCAAAGCGTTTTGGGTGTGAGGATTATGCGCTCTTTGCATCATGCTTCCTGCAGCACCCGTATGAGGCATTTAGTGCAGAGACAAATCTAACGACAAAAGCAACCATGGAGATGATGCGAGAGCAGGTCCGGAATAGGATGCATGAGGTGAATAACATCGTGTCTGGACTCCCGAAGGAATACGCATTAGTGTTACGAAATATCATGGCTGTCAAGGCGATCAATAGGGAGCTTCAGAGGCCTGTCAACCGTCCACTGCGTATGTTACGATACTCGGCCGTTGTTGCCAGAAGGACAAGCTCCCGATGGCAATTGGGTTTTATGCTTTTGCGAGCTTGGTGGTCTGAGATCATCTCCTCATTGTTGATGCTGTA
>NW_001849561.1:254885-262143 GCF_000209065.1 Trypanosoma cruzi
TTATCAGCAGTAACATTGGTGAGGTGGCATGTATTCTATTGACAGGACTCTGTGGTCTACCGGAGGCCTTGTCACCGGTCCAGCTGCTGTGGGTAAATCTCGTGACGGACGGTCTTCCGGCTACCGCTCTCGGCTTCAATGCCCCCGATGAGGACATCATGCAACAACCCCCACGACATGTGGATGAGCCCATTGTGAATGGGTGGATGTTCCTACGCTACATGGTGATTGGTGTCTACGTTGGCCTTGCCACCATCGGCGGGTTCTTGTGGTGGTTCCTCAGCCACGGCTTTAACTGGAAGGATCTCACCACCTACGCGGCCTGCACAGACATGCAGGATGCAAAGTGTGCCATCCTCGCTGACCCGGAGACGGCGCGTGCCATCGCGTTGTCGATTCTCGTCCTGGTGGAGATGTTGAATGCCCTGAACGCACTGAGTGAGAATGCCTCCCTTATCACAGCACGGCCGTCCAGCAACATTTGGCTGCTGCTCGCCATCTTTTCTTCGCTTGCGTTGCACCTGATGATTATGTACGTACCATTTCTGGCGGCTCTTTTTAACATCGCCCCCCTCGGCGTTGACCCTCTCATTGTGAAGGAGGCACAACCATTTAGTGTTTTGGTGCCGTCTAACTTTGATGATTGGAAGGCGGTGGTTGTCTTTAGCGTGCCGGTGATTTTTATCGACGAGCTGCTCAAATACATCACGCGGCACATGCAAGCAAGTCGGAATAAAAAAAACAACTGACGAATAAAATAAAATAAAATAAAATAAATAAATAAATAAAGAGAAAATCAAACAACTGCAACAAAAAAGAAAAGAAAAAAAAAAACCAACGATGACGGTGATACATACATACATAAACACACATTAGACAAATAATAAACACAAAACCCAAAAACCCAAAAAACAAAAACAAAAACAAGAAGGAATGGCGCAGAAAAAACAAACAGAAGGAAGATGAGGGGTACAAAAAAAAAAAAAAAAAAAATTTAAGTGAAAATGCAGATTGCCCTTTTCTTTTCTTTCCTTTTTGTTGGTTCCTTGCAATAGAAGCGAAGTACATGGTCGTATGAATATACATTCATATATTTATTTATTACAACTGTCGTGCTGTTGTTGTTGTTGTTTTCCCCCCCTCACAACCACACATTTTCTGTGATTTTTTTTGTTTGTTTGTCTGTTTGTTGTTTTGTTTTGTTTTGTTTCTTTCTTGTGTGTGAGTGTGCGTGACCTTCTCGGGTGTGGCTCTTGTTATGCACACCCATAATCAAACTGACTTTGCACACATACAATGGTGTACCGCATTTTTTTTCTTTTCTTTTCCTTTTCGATTTGGCTTGGAGTGCGTCGGCCCCATCACTCGCACTCGCTACGTACATATGGATACATTCAGACTGGGTATATTAATATGTATGGATGTATACATTGAAATATTCACTGAAGGATAAGGAATTGGAGGGACGTCATGAAAAGGAAGAAAAGAAAGAAAAGAAAAACAAACAAGAGAATGAACACTGATAATAATATCAACATTAATAAATAAATAAATAAATAAATAATGCGGTTGGGTATGGATTGGAGTTTCTGTCTGTATTGAGGTGAAGGTGATCTGTTCTTATGTTTTATGCCTTAGAGAGAGAGAGTGAGAGGGGTGCCTCTGTGTGTGCCTGTGCCTGTGCCTCTGTGTGTGCCTCTGTGTGTGCCTGTGCCTCTGTGTGTGCCTGTGCCTCTGTGTGTGCCTGTGCCTCTGTGTGTGCTTGTGCCTCTGTGTGTGCCTCTGTGTGTGTGTTTAAACTGGTGAGAGGGTAGTTATTTAAAAAAGGAGCGCATCAAAGAAGTAGCTAATATATACGTGTATGGTAAAAGGGATAGGTATTCATTATGGGCTAATAAAGAAACAAAGAAATCAAACCAAAAAGAAAAAAGTACATATAAATATATATTTATTTATTTATGCATACGCAGTTCTCATGTATTCATTATGGGCATTTTTTCCCCCTGGAAAAACGAAAAAAAAGGAGGGGAGAGAGAGAGAGTGTGTGTGTGTGTGTAGGTGGGTGGGTGGGCAGGCATTTGCCCGGCGAAAGCGACATGAATACAAGCAAATAGGGAAAAAAAATAAAAAATAAAAAATAAAAAATAAATAAAAAGGAAAAGGAGGAGGAGAAGAGGAAGGAGTCATTAACGAGCACTTGCGATCTCATCATACCCATAAATTTATTTATTTATTTATTTGTATTTGTCCATGTAGAAGTTGGGAGGGAGTCGTCTGTATTTGTATGTATTGGGCGTGTGCATGTGTTTTCTTTCCTTTTCTTTTTTCTTTTTTTTTTTCGGTAGGGAGTTTTTGCCGGTCGTTATTTAAACCTGTGGTCACGTGCCACGGAGTTTTATGTCCTCTTCTCTTCTCTTTTGACGGAAGTTGGGGCGATGTGTTTTGTGGTGGTGGTTGTGTGTGTGTGTGTGTGTGTGTTTCTTCTTTATAGAATTTATTTTTTCTTCTTTTTTTCCTCCGCCCTTCTTTTCTCTTTTTTCTTTTTTCTTTTTTATTGTGACGATCACCAGCGCTGCTTTGAATTATTTATTTTCTTTTTCCTTTTCCTTCTTTCCCCCCTTTCCACACCCCACGCCTCCCTTGTTGGTTGGTGATTGCTGATGGACCCTCCTCCTGTGTCCTCTCACACCCCGTCCAATTCGGTCGGAATGCACACACAAACACAGAGGGATAACATCTAAGAAGAGCATAGTCGAGGAGAAGCGTTTGAGAAGTCACCTTTATTACTATATCTATATATATATAGATAGATAGATATATTGTTTAATTATTATTTTAAACCACACGGAAATTACAGTGTAAGGCAGTGGGAAAAAACGATGAGCGCATTTTCGAATTCGCCGGTGTACAAGCAAATTCTCCGGCCCCTTCGTAGCAATTCCATGCTTGGGCTGTGTGTCATGACGGGATGTATGAGTGTATTTGTGTACTGGTGGTACGCTCGAAGTATTCGAGCCACATTGCGTCAAACACAAGAAAGCTGTCAAATTACAGCGGACAATGCTTTTGCACAGAGCAGGCAATTGTTGAAAAGCCTAGGGGATGACTGGGCACAAGATATGAAGTCGCGTGATGACTCCGTGCGGCGACTGGAGCTGCAAAACGTGGAACAGACACGCAGCATCGCCCGACTGGATGCGGCAATGAAAATGTGCATTGCACCAGGTCCAGAAATATCACAATGAAAGAAAATCCTTCTGTTTTTTTTTTTTTGTTTGTTGTTGTTTTACTGAGGTTTGGGGTGAATGTATTTATATACGGCTGTGTGTTCCCTTTGTAAGTGCGAATAACTCTTTTTTCCCCCATGATGTTGTTTTAATTCTTTTCTTTCTGTGTGTCTGTGCGCTATACAATTGTTTTTTTTGTGCTTGGTTGTTGTTGGTTGGCTTTTTTTTTTTGGCAGGCCGGGGAGGGAAAGGCAAGTATAAATTACAGTATTAACGGGAATCACACACACACACATACATACATCTATATATATATATTTATATTGGGTGCATGCCAAAAAAAGATAGAGATGTCTGGGACCCGCCGGAGGATCGCAAGATGGTTGAGGAGGCGCCATCTGCTTTCATGCAACACTTTCAGGACCGTGCGGTGCGAGTTGGAAAGGATGGCAGTAATGCACAGTTGGTTCGGGTAAAGAAGACGAAGCCAATACAATGGTCAGATGGGAACAATAGGAATAAGGAGGGTAGGGGATCGATACCTGGCCCCTTGGGGGATGAAACAAGTATGCATAAATGGAAACCTATGATGCTGAAGTTACCGTTAAGGAATAGAAGTCATGTGAGGGGAATTGTGGCACCGGACGAGCCAAAAGCGATTATGCCTCCACGACGACTACAAGCCATCAACCACACAATTTGCGTAGAGAGTGGCAATGGATTAGGAAGACATACAAGACCTTTTTTCGATGCCCATGTTGTGAATCGCATGGATGCACATGACGCACCAAATCCTGCCATGGCGATATCACCAGACTGTCGCATAGAAAATATGCGTCAGACGGTAGCTGCGGCCACAGTTATGTCGCCACGTCTAGAACTATCCGATGTGACATCCATCTCCGTGGATAAAAGTCAATCACCAGAAGTCCTCTCCGTCGAGTGCGTCGATGTCTCACAGCCGGTGAAACCAATACCCTTTTCACGGCCTTTGTCCGATACAATGGGATTAGTGGATGCAGGAGAAGGCCTTCGAAAATCTTTGGCACGCCTTCCCCCACGCAAGATTAGTGGAAGCAGCGGTGCGGACGAAGCAACAATGATGCCTAGACCGAAAAATACGGCCGTATCCCCGCCACTTCCATTGGAGCGGAATGAAAAGAAAAATAAAAAAGAAGACCGAAACGACGTACTGTCAAGGGAGGATGAAGTGGACGACTTTTCCGTTCAATTTGAGGATGACAACAGTGAGCTTAGAGCCTGTGATTCCACTGATATTCCCATTTACCAGCCCGTCGGTTTTTTAATGCGTCCTCGACCCGGTGCTGTAAAAGGCGAGAATAAAACGTCCATCATTGCAGCGAAGAAACGCAACCCCAGTACTGGCACGAGGAGGCCAGAAAGTGAAAATGGTGCCTGCGGCACCCGCCAAGACTACCATCTTTGTACACATCGAAAAAAGGGTTCTTCAACAGGCATTCAGGAGTTTGCAACTTCTGCGCCTGTCAAAACGAGTGGGATAAACTCTCATCCAAGCAGACTCCAACCGTTGTGTTTGCCCTTGCCACCGCGCACGTCCACTGTGTCTGTTACCAGCAGCGGTGCACTGACGGAAACGAAAGAGTCTGAACAGGAAGAAGAGAAGAAAAAAAACCCTGCGTACAAATCTTACAATTTGAAAGACTACAAATTGATGATGGAACAGGTGACGCATCTTAAATTAGGAGGTCTGGGGCCTGCTGACACGGACGAACAACGTCAAGCGAAGGAAAAGATGCACCGTCAGTGTCAATACGGCAAGTTGGTGGAGAAGAAAGCCGTAGAAAGGATACGTGAAAAGCAGCAGCGGCGTATTATTCAAAAACTAAAGTTGGGAGAAGGAGGCGACGCCGATGTCGTTTTAACTGGGACACCAAATAAAATGCCGCAACAACCACCTCCCCCAGAACGCATTCAGGCAAAAGAACGAAGGTCACGTGCCCTGGACTACGCCCGAAATCTCCCGCGACCAGAACTGCCTGCTTCACGCAAGCCGCGTGACGAGAATAGCATTTCAACCTTGGAGTCTTGCACCCCACAATGGCGCTCACAGCAAGATGAGGCAGCATGGCGTCGCGAACAGCGCCTGAAGGAACTTGAGGCGAGGCATCGTATTGACCGAGAACGTGTAGCGGCCGTCAAGCGACAACTGGGGTATTGAGCTCACAATTGTTTTTTTTTTTGTTGTTGTTGTTTTTCTCCATCCTTTTGGGCTTACTTCATCCAATATATATGTATGTGGACGTATTCTTGAATCTTCCTTTATGTGTATCATTTTTGATTTGTAGTAGCGTCTGTTTTGTTTACTTTTGCTTCTTTATCTGTTTTATTAGTGGCCAGACGAGGGCGAAACCAAATGGGGTGAGATGCACTGTATTGAATTCAACGGATCAAGGATCCCGTCGGAATTAACTTATTTCTTCTTCTGCCACCGGGATCTTTGTCTCACAGTGTCCCATATTGTAGTTTTATGTGTTAACTTGTTCCGGGATCTTGGTTGAGTTTATTTGGGTCGCAGTTTAAACGTCGGAAGAAAAGAGCTTTTGTTCTTGTCTTTTCTCTCGTGTTCTTCTAAAAAAATTGATTGCCGGCACTTAGTACGGTAACACGTGCCCCCAGATCTCATGGTGTTGCAACCGTGTCCCAGCAAGACGCGGCTGGCCCGTGCGCTGGTTGATGCCGTCAGCCCTGCACCAACAACAATCCCGTGATGGACGGACGCATCGCTGACTGCGGGCTTCCCCCGAGAATACGGAGCAATTGGCCCTGGCACCACGGCGAGGTGGCCGGCATCGCGAAGGGAGCGGTCTCCCGTTGGACTCTTCGCTTTTTCTTGGAGGACTTTGGTCGCGCGCTGCCCTGTCGGCCCACACTCCTGCGGTGTGGAGGTGGCTGGCTGTGGTTCCTCCAGTCCGACATGCCGGGCAATTGACCGTGATACGCGCAATGCCCACTTTCGCATGTGTTTCCCGCCGCCTTCTCCGGGTCAGGCACTTTGCCCCCTGCAAGAATACCGCTGGCACTGTGGGGCGCCTTACGATGCATTGGCGCCACAGCGGCGGCGACACAACTGCGCAGTGCAGGCTGGGACCCGGAGCACTGCACCGCGGAATGGTTGGCTTCTGGCTTCCCGCAGAGTCCCACCCGCGTCCTTCGGTACTTGAACCCAGTGCCACGATGAGGCAGCCAAAAATAAATTTCAAAAAGGTGTTTTTGTTTTTAATGTTTGGTATATATGTACTCAGAGGCTATTTCACTTTATTTCTGACTCTTGCTCACTTTGTGAATGGGGTTTTTCGGTGGTGAACTTCTTCTTTGCTGTGATGAGATAAGCAGGGGGTATTTGTATTTCATTTAATTTTTTTTTTTCTTTTCTTTCTCATCTATTTTTTTTGTTTGTTTGTTTGTTTGCTCTTTTTTGCGTTTTTAATGATATGTATGTGGCGCTGTTTAGTGTTTATTGTGTATTGTAGCAGCGAGGCCATGAAAAAGCCTGTTTCAACGACGGAGCCTTCGAGGTCATTAGAGGGTGTCTCCTCGATCCTTTGCATGGCAAACAAGTGTGGCTCCACTGATATGATGGAGCGTTACCGCAATCAACTGGTGGATCGTGTATTAGCGCTTACCTCGTGTATTATTGAAAGAATAACTACTGCGTTGAATACTGACGTGACGTCAAAGGCGACACCAAGGATAGGACGATACAAGGATATGAATACTGTCATCTCTGGGAGAACTCCAGATTATGGTAAGCGTACCTTTGTTGCCGACCGTATTTACGATAAACGTAATGGTAGGTTACATCGTGGGATAGGTCCCACACGAGAAAGGGCATTTACAATGCCCGTTATTTGCACGACATTGCCTGAAGTGATGCCTCCAATGAACATGAGCACTAATTCGGTAATGACAATTAACATCAGTGATTCTCGATCCAAGTTGAATATCACGTCTTCAGAGTTGCCACTTTTTACCCCCATTAAACAAATTTT
>NW_001849561.1:262243-286410 GCF_000209065.1 Trypanosoma cruzi
AAGCCAAAGAGGGGCAGCAGTTTCAGCGTCCATACTACGAATTGCTGCATGTTTGTTTGTATGAGCTGATGGATTCAATGCCGCCTCTCTCGTCACCGTGCCTTGTCGAACAAGAGGCAAGGCAAGTTCCTGCTGGCTGTTTTACAAGGGCCGTCTACGCCCTCCACTCCACGGACAATGAACAGACCGAGACTGCGGCATTGACTGTACGGAAATTAATCAAGGAAGAGGATCAAGGAATGATGCGTGGAGCTGCCTCTAGCCAAATTCCGCTGAAGCGAAAGGGTTCAAAGACGAATTCAGCCAAATCAAAGTATGGAAAAAGTGGGAAACTCGGAAGAAGCAGTGTTGTGTCGTGGAATTTGAAATCCGCTCCGAAAATCACAAAAGCAGCGGGGGTAACTTCAGCTAATAATAATGAAAATCGAGAATATGTGTCGCCAATTGTATGGTGTCCTGTCACTCCATTGATGGACAACATTTACAGATCCAAATGGAGGCAGCCCATGGGAAGAGCGTCAAGTCAAGCGATCGATAATGAAAAGAATATTTGTATAGATGAGACCAATGTTGGTGAAAATGATTTGTGCATGTGTAAGGACGTTGAGGCTCAATTTGTCCTTCGTGGGGGGGAGCGCATTTACACACTTCATTACGTAACACCTTTATCAATGAAGAGAAGAGAAACTAACGAAGAAAACAGTATGTGTTATGGTGTTCTCCCCGTCATTAGAATATGTGTGAACCCGCCTGTAACTCCATGATATGTTAATTTTTTGCGCATCTATGAATGGAGAAAGTGTTTGCTTCCACGTGCCTTCCGTTGTTTTTGGGGACATGTATGGGTTGCCATATAAATGGCATTTGTATATTTTATGCAAACTGAAAATTGTAAAAAAAAAAAAAAAAGAAAAAAAAAGGAAATTATTCTTTTTTTTTTTTGCGTCGCCAAAAAATTTCTGGAAAAAAAAAATGTGCGACCACGATGTGTCTTGGCGGGTGCTCATGTGTTTTGTTCCTACCGCTCTGCTTTCTTTATGTTTTTACTTCCTTTTTCTTTCTGTGTGTGTGTCTGTCTGTCTGTGTGTGTGTGTTTGTAATCTCGTGCCCACTCACTGCTTTCCTCCACGTTGGGACGGGCGTCCGGTGGTTGTGGGGCCTTTTTTTTTTTCTTTCAAAAAAAAGCGACTGTCATCTTCTTTGTTCAAAGCGAGTCCAGTTATCATCGAATGTCCTTCACGAATCTTTTTTTTTTTTTTTTGATTGCTTGCGTGGCGCTGTATCCACACCTTCTTCCCTTTTTTTTTCCCTTTCGGCATACACGTCTTCTCTATGCATGTATTTATATGTATCTTGACATCGGCATTTTGGTTGAACTGGGCGCCGGTAGTTGAGTGGGTCGTCAGCTTTGCAATATTTGATGACCGAGTGTAGTTTTCATCCGGTGGTAGGTGTCAGCATCCTTTTTTTGTTTGTTGTTGTAGTAGTGGTGGTGGGTGTTGTTGTTTGCTGTGCTTGGATACATGAGTTTCTTTTCATATATTTATATTTATACTTTTTTCTCGCCCAGTTTATTATCTTCTTTGAGCCCTTTGAATGTCATGGCGTGATGTTTACAGTCGGAGAGAGAGAGAGAGAGAAAGGAAGAGGTGTCATTTATTTTTATTTTTCTTTTTACTCCCTCTTGTTGGGCGAGTGTTGTGGTGTATTGACCCCGCTGTGCGCATTCCCTCATCTCCTTTCCTTTTCTTTCTTTCTTTCTTTCTTTTTTTTTTTTTTTTTTGAAATTGGCCCCGCCCTTTTTATAGGCATTTGGTGCAAATTTATTGTCAGGCCTTGTCGTAGGAGGAATAGAGGGGGAGGGAAAAGTTCCATTGAATGTGGCGGCATTGGGCGGCATCCATATTTGCTGGTGGGGCCGTGTACCGTGGATGTTTACGTTTTCTTCATGACATTCGAGGAGGAACTGTTGGTTCTCCGTCTTTGGTTTGTGCCAAAATCACCAGGAAAGGTACCACCGCGGATGTTCACTTCTTCGCACCCGCCTTGTCTGTGGCGCGGCGTGGCGTCAAGTTATCTAACCCTAGCAGCAAACAAGGTAGTCAGCATTACGGTGTTGAACCAAAACTGGAGGCAGGCAAAGACGTTCAATTAAAACACACCGAAATGTACGACGGGTATACCGATGACTTTGGCGTGTTTAAAGAAGGACCTCCTACCACGTTACGGCTGGAATATGTTCGTTCCCCGGAACATGGATACTCGCAGCAATTACTTCAGAAAGATATCTGGTCTCCGTTTCAGGTCAATGCTAACATGATGATATACACGCCCTTTTATTATGACTGGAAGGGGTTTGCGAGTCGTGATTACTGGGGACATCGCAGTGGAACAAATCCTGGAAGTAAAGTCCTATTGGGTCATTATCGACGGGCGGAGGAGAGATCGTGGGGGTACCGTGTTATGGTGAACCACAAACCACAAAAGCGTATTCCTAAATGGTTAGCATGTATCGTTCATCTACCACGTAAAAAGACTTTTGTAGGATTTTTCTTGTACGCTAATGGGGCATACGTGGCGGAGCTTCTCACATACAAGCAGTTACCACGCATATGTTACAACAAACCTTTTCAAGGATGCATGCCAACCATTGGGCAGACGGTAGCGTTAAGTGAGGTGACGTATGGTAAGGAGTTGCACTCTGTGGAGATGTATCCTGGCCACGGCGGGGTTATTTGTCGTGCAAGCGGCACCGCAGCAGTGGTGCTACGAGGTTCAGAACCAAATCTTGTCCCTCTCTTGTTGCCCTCCAAAGAGGTGCGTCTCTTTGACAACCAATGTCACGCGGTCTTTGGACGACGTGCGGGGGTGATGTACCGTTACCAGCGCAACTTTGGGAAGCGCAATGTAGAGGAAAACATGCCACATCGACCAAAGGTGCACTCGAAGACGAAGCGCGTCTCGAGTCATCCTGCGGGTGGTGGCAATGGAGGGTCGGCCAATCTTCTTGTGCCGTTGGACTGGCGCATTCATCCACGGAACTGCGTTAAGACGAAGTACTGGCTTTCTGGCTACATTCTCCGTGGACGGCAGTATAACAAGAGTCAGACGGTTGCAGATATTAAGTCCAAAACATATAGCTGGGCAAATCGTGATCCCGTCTATCGTTAAGTACATGCGCTCCGTCTTTTTCTTACACTGTGTATGTGCGTTAGGTGTCGAATTCATATTTTTCTTTTTATTTAATTTTTGGTTTTGCCATTCAATTGTGAAAGAAGTTATTTTCCCCTAATTGTTTTTTTTTTTTTTGTGTGTGTTGCTTTTCACTGTTTTATGATGCATGGCTGTCTTCCATGTGCAGTGACAAACGGATTGCGCATGTGCGTGTATCTCTATCTGTACCTTGTCCCTTTGCCCAATTATTCTACATGCGTACTTACATGTATAAATAGAGTAAGAGAGAAAACGATATAGAAAGAGGAGATAACATATTATACGTTTTACATATAAGCAATTGAAGTGATTTATAATTCCATGTTGAGACGTGCGGTGAATATATCCATTGCCAGAGGGCGCATGGCGTTGATGAGCTACGCGACGCTGCCTGACCTTTTAAAACCAAGTGGCGCCCCGGCCGAGTTGCCCAAGTTAGGGTTTAACTGGAAGGATGGATGTGCCCCTGTCTTCAGCCCGCGCCAGATGGAATTGCACTACACCAAACACCACAAGGCGTATGTGGACAAATTAAATGCGCTGGCAGGGACAACATACGATGGGAAGAGCATTGAGGAGATTATCCTTGCGGTCGCAAATGACGCCGAGAAGAAGGGTCTTTTCAACCAAGCCGCACAGCATTTTAACCACACCTTTTACTTCCGTTGCATCACCCCTAATGGGAAGGCGATGCCAAAGTCCTTTGAGTCTGCTGTTACGGCCCAGTTTGGTTCGGTGGAACAGTTTAAAGATGCCTTTGTGCAGGCAGGGGTGAATAACTTTGGCTCGGGTTGGACGTGGCTGTGCGTGGACCCGTCGAATAAGAATCAGCTCGTTATTGACAATACGAGCAACGCCGGATGCCCCTTAACGAAGGGACTGCGCCCCGTCCTCGCAGTGGATGTGTGGGAGCATGCGTACTACAAGGACTTTGAAAACCGCCGGCCGGATTACTTGAAGGAGATCTGGTCGGTCATCGACTGGGAGTTTGTTGCAAAGATGCATGTGCAGGCAATAAAATAAAATAAAAAAGAGAGACGAGACAAAAGAAAAGAGGGGGGGGAAGAAGAAGAAGAAGAAGAAAAAGGGGATGATTGGGTGGAATGGAAGAAGAGTAAAAAAAAAAAAAAAAAGAATTGCGTCTATTGTGAACGCCTGTCAATGAAGTGCGGAAGATGACCGCATCCGCTTATTTGCTTACCATTATTATTATATTATTATATGTCAATGTTATTTTGTGATGTGGAGATACACAAAATAAAAATAAAAATGGAATACCGCAGGCGAACACACACACACACACGCATACACCGACCTAAATAATGCAATGAGAAGAAGAGAGGGGAAAAAAAAAACGAGGGAAAGAGAGACAACATGAATAAAAATTACATACGTCTATTTTGTCACCGTCTTGTGTGGAATGTGATTGGTTATGAAGAGGGTTACAAGAAGGTGTTTTTACTGGATGCAACATATATATATATATATATATATATATGACTCTTTTGCTTTTGTTTTTTACATAACGTGGCATTTATTCAGCCTGACGAAATGTGAGATATGTTCCTGCATAGCTTGTGTGTATGTGTGTGTGTGTGTGTATGTGTGTGTGTGTGTGTGTGGACTCCCTTTTACTGAGGGATTAGGATGGTGGCTTTGTGCTTACTCATTTTGTGTATGTCTTAATAACCCGATTTTTATTTTTTATTTTCCATTTTCTTTTTTTTTTTTTTTTTGCTTTGCTTTGCTTTGCGTGGATGGACATCTCTGTAGTATAATAATAAATAATAATAATAAGCCAAGGGAAACATTTCTCTTTCTCTCTCTACATCTCTCTTTCTGTGTCTGTAAAAGGCGTAGTAACAACGGCGACGGGAAACCATGCAAGGTCAGATGATGGTGATGCATGCAATGGAGCACTACTCCATGCTTGATCTTGCAAACGATGTTTTAGAGAAGTGCTGGAACATTTGCTTTGACGTCAATCTTACACGGAAGGAGCTGGTGGAGGGTGATCTGCCGGATAGCAAACTGCGCAAGATGGAGGCATGTCAACGCAAGTGCATCGCGCGGCACTTTGAGGTGATGAAGTTGATGAACGGGGCCCGGGAGCTGCGGGAGAAGGAGGCGTTGCAGGGACTCCCACCAGGGTCTCTTAGCGCAGAGTAGAATTGAGATGGAAAGACAACCTTCACCAGAGAAAGGGGAAGGTGACATGATTCACAGGCGTTATTTATTTATTTGTTGTTGTTGTTGTTGCCACTGCCCCCGTTGTTGGTTTAGCGTTGGATTTGGTTTTCGCTAATCATGTCATGGGACCCGATGTCTTTTTTTTTTAATCATCGCTCTCTACCACTTTGTCTCCTATACCGCAATGCCAGGACACATGTCTTTTTATTCACCCTTTCTCTGTCTGTGGGCGTGTGCGGGTGCCTACGCGGCAACACTGGCATTCGGGTGAGGCAAGGCGAGAAGCCGGCGAAGAGGAAAAAAGAAGGAAAAGGAAGGGAGGGTGCCGTGTGACATGCACAGCGTACATGCGTCTACAATAATAATCTTCGTAAATAATCCATCAACGTGTGGAATTGCATCTCCACGCATTTGTGATGATGCGCCAGTCGTCAAATGCACCACACGAATAAAAAGTCTGAAGGCATTTAATTCTTTTGAATTTTCATCCATTTTTTTTCTTTTTCTTTCTTTTTCTTTTTTTTTTTGCCTTTTTCCCCCCGACCTTCTTTTTCCTTTTTCTTTACTGTTCCTGGAATGGTGTCTCCTTGTCTTCTCCTCTTTTTCTTTTTTGTTGGTTTGTTTCTTGTTGTTCTTTGAGTGTTGCTTTTGAGCTTTCCAGCGCAGGGGAGAAGTGACGCTGAAAGGATATATATATATATATATACTTATATTATTTTTTTTACTTATCCACCACCACCACCACCGCCTGGCTGCCTCTCGCACGTGCGTGCATACAGACATTTATCAAACGTACGACTATTAGCTTGGAATACTTTAGGCAGTTGGCCAGGAACTACCGGCGGTGGTAGACGGAGCACACATATATAAATATATATAAACCGGTGGGTGGGAATTGAGGGGAGGGTAAAAGGGGAGGAGGGGGGGGGGGGGGAAAAAGGAGAGAAGAGGAGAAAAAGGGGGTGGCAAGGCAAAACAAGAAAACAATTGGGAGTGAAGATGGCGGATCGTCTACGTTTGTCATTGTCGTTGTACTTTTCAAAGCACATGGATCGTGGGGATTGGCGAAGTGTTCTCAGAGCTCTTCACGGCTGCGCTGAGACGGGAACGCTGCTGCATAGTCTTCCTCACGACACGATCTTTCCATTTTTGGTGGCGAATGGGCAGTGGGAGTCCGTCCTGCGCCTCAGTAGCCAACTTATCGCAGTGGAAGAGTCTCACAGCAACAACAAGAAGAAGACGAAGAAGGGAAATAAAGGGACGGCGGTGTCACTGGCACAAGAAGAGGGGTTGTACAACACTCTACTTCGTGCGACACTTGCCCAGGAGGCGGTGTCGAGCATGGGGAGTTGGCAGGCGGCGGCAGCCATTGTGCAGCGCGCCGCGCGACGCCGTGTACGATTAGAAACGCCAGTCATACGAGATGTATTGAGGACTGTGGAAAATTGGCAGCATGAACTTGCGAACGGCAGCAACAGCAGTGGGACTCCTTCTGGAAAAGAGGAGAGTCCCGGCTGCAGTGATGCCCTGCTGCTCACACGGGACATGCTTGCTGCAGATCTGCATCTTCGCGGAAAGTCTTCTCCCATTCCCAAATCAACGCCTGCGTGCCGCCCCCCGCGGGTGCTCCAGCCGGATTTGGTGCAGGCCATTCACGACACTGTTTTTCAGGGATCCTTCACGAAGGACAGAAATGACCCCACTCACTGGGAGAAGTTGAGAGAGCAGATGCACGCGAGTTTTACTTCATCTTGGGAAGATGCTGTGTACACGGTGCTTCATGTGTGTGTTCCTCGTACCGATTCAATCAGAAAAGTTGAAGAGGGTGAAACAGTGGACACAGTGCTTCAATCAACTATTGATTACATCACCGTGCGACCAGATGCCGCCGAGAAGATTCTTCATTGGACGCTGCAGCGTATGTTTGATGGTGCCATTATTACTCTTCCACATTCAAGTCTACTTGGAATTGAGCAACGTGATAATGTTGGTGGTGGTGGTGATGGTGATTCTAGAAGTGACAGCAGTGATAATGGGACTTCTTTGGCGTGGTGGAGGAGAGAAGTTGAAAAACAGCCAGCGCTGGAATTGCCTAAGTGGGAGATGGTAAAGGCGCTGGCCATGGCGGAGTTGGAACAACGTGAACGACAGTGGGCGATGGTGGAAGGCGTTCTCTGTTGTTGGAAAGAGGAGTCAAGGGAGAAGAGAACCCACACTTCGACTCTCACACGGCTTTGTATTGCCGTGCAGTTAATCTGCATGAGAGACGATGCTTTGGAGCAGAAGGGGATTCCCGTTTATTGGAATGACATGAAACAAAAGGAAATGGAGTGTTTGGCACGCAAATTACTTCTGCACGGTTCTGTGGTGATGGCGACTGCAACTGGTGTGGATGACTTTCTTTTTTCTCTCTTGTCGGACACCGTTCAAACCTTAATGACGGTTTACATTCGCCTTTGTTATGTGCGGGATCACAGGCGAAGAATGTTGCTGAACCACACAGGGAGGTCGCACGTAGGACAACCTCAGACACCCAAAGAATACGTCGGCGGTACTTTCGACAAGAAGGGGAATGCGAACAACAACGCCAATGACATTTATAGTCTTTCTTCAAAGTCAGCACTTGCTTCTGGACGGGATGTATTTTGGGAAAACGTTCTCTTTCCATACACATTGGCTGGTTGGCAGCGTTCGCCAATAGCTGCTTCGTGGCAAGAGCTGTTGCGACTTGTGTTCTGCGATGCTTCCCTATTAAAAATGTGGTTCTTCGATGATGGTTTATCTCATGACCGCAACGCGACAATTGACGAGAGACTCATGTCTTCTGCAGAGAAGAAAGAAGAAAACACCGCTGGCGGTGGTGGTGTGGGCGATAGTCGTGGTCGTCGACGTCGCCGTTTTGGTGGTTCTGGTGTCATGCGCACCTCTTCCTTTTTTTGTGAAGAGGCACTGAAGCAGTTGCAAGAGCTGGTGTATTTTCTCAGTCGACGATTTCCTCCGTTGGACAATCGCCGTGCCATTTCTTCTTTACATTATGAGAAGAGGAACGAGGAACACCAGCGGGGTTCACAATTCCGTGTCTCGGACAATGCATGGATGAATACCGATAATGATGTGAGACGAATTCCCGCCATATTCAATCTCTTGGCACGGCAGGAAGAGGTGGATGAGATTGGACGTGGCCTTTTGCAGGCATGTGTGAAGGATAATCTCTCTGTGGCGGATGCCAGCAATGTTTGGCGTACATTTGTTTTTTCCATTGCCCCACAGCATGTGGTGCCGTTGCTAAGATGCATGATGGACGTTGCTTCTACCCAAACATGTGAAGGTCCTTGGCGATCGTGTCGTGTGGCCCTTGTTGTGGTGATGCACGAGAGTGATGTTTCTAGCACGGAAGAAAAAATAAATTACACGGCCCGTTTGTTCCATTCTATCGAACCCCGTACAACTTCATGGCGTGCGGCCCTCGCACTGTGTGTCGCAGCCGCGTCGAAGATTGGTGAGCAACTCCATGATGGCAAGACGGATGGTTCGCTTTCTCATATCCTTGATGCGTTGCTGGTTTCTGCCGCACCGCCACGTTGGCGGGAGGCTTTGCAGGTGGTGGAACTCATGCACAATGTAGTTCCAAACACGGGTGAAATCCGAGGGAAGGATGATGGCTGCATAAATGGTGCGTTGCCTAACAGAACCCCATTGAGTGAGAGTGAGCGCATCGACTTGTACGAGTCCATCGCCCCACTTAAGCAGCGGCGAAATTGGATGTCTGCCATAGAGCTCTTTACTACATATGAAGCACGCCAGCTCTCTGGGCATGACTGCGCATGTTTTGCCTTTGCTGTGAAAAATGGGCCGCTTTCATTTGCGCGTCGTGTGTTAATTTCACTGAGGGGAAAAGAAAAGTCCAGAGAGGTTGCACAGGCGGCCTTGGTTGCGTCGGAACGGCACGTCAAACAGGCTGTGCGGGCACTTCAGAAAAAGCGGCAGAGACAACGGCAACTTCATCAAGGCGGACAACACGACGATGATGGCTCCGTGGAGCACGAGCGGGCGTTTATGCTCCACGAGGCAAATCAGGTGGCGCGCTTGGCTCTTGCCGCGTGGCCCACGCCTATCGGCAACGATGAGGACTTTGCACTCATATGGAAATGTGTGAAGGGTGCCTGCGCTGGTAACGTGAATGCAGCGAAGCTCTTGCTTCGTCAGAGTGCATTTTACGACACGGATCAAGCCAGGAACGAAGCAGACGCGTTGATGCAAACTGTGCGTCTCTGCTCCACCGCTCAGGATGCAGCAAGCGCCATTGCCGCATATAAAAACTTTCGTGACAGGTTTATTGGCATGATTTTGCCTGAAGAAACGATGTTGCAACTGCTTTCATTGTGCGTTGCTTCCGTTGTTGATGCAGTGGAGGATGTGACGACGAGTGATGGAATTACGATTTTATGTACCGTACTGAAAGACACACTGTTGATGCATGACGTATCTATCCGTTATGAGAGTAAACCTACAGGAACGCCAAGAAACTGTATGCTCCATGCATGCGTGGTGCTGTTTCGCTTATCCGCACCGGCTGATGAACGGGCAGAGGTGGGCATCCCTAAGTTTAGATGTGACGCGACGCCAGTTATGCAACGACATGCTCAACGTTTGCTTCATGTGTTAACAAAACATTTAGTGGGGACTGACGCAAGAATTTTACGCAATCTTCAGGACTTTATTGGTGTTCTTCGGGCACTACCCCCTTTGTGCCTCAATGCGGCAGTTTCACCGACGTCGCAGACATTGTCTGAAGCATCTGGGGTGAATCCCATTGCCATTTTAAACCACCACGTCCAGAAATTAGAGAAGAAGTTGGGCCCTGTGGTGCCGGTCGATTGCTTGTTTTGGCTGGGAATTCTGCAGAGCGAGAAGGTGACATTGGGTAAATCCGCCTTCCCATCTTCGTTATCATGCCCCTCAGTTAGAGAGGAGGGAGACGGAGAAGGTGTACAGGATGAAGTGAGGGATGTGCCACGTTGGAATCCTGAGACGTTTGTTATGTCGAACGATGTCATGAACACACGAGAGGCGACGGCACAATTAGAGCGCATTATTCTCCACGCCATTGAACGGGCTGCGCCTCATGATGCAGAAAAGAAATTGTCATCGTCATTACGTTGCCTACTTCTCCCATGTATTATTGAGGCGCTTGCTTTTTTACTGCACCATTGCTGGCACGCGCAGCCTCCGCTCACTGTTATTCTTGCAGCAGCAGCGTACGCATTGCATTCCTTGGATGCCACACCGGAGTGGGTTTTGGGTGAGAACGCGATGGAGATACTTGCGGCATTTCAGACTATTTTTTTTAGTTTTCATGTTTGCCACACCGTGGCAGAACTTGCGGTCTTGGCACATCCGGCGCACCGTCTTTCTTCTGCCGTGGATACCGTGTTGAGCCGAACGGCGTACGAGGGGGTGCGGTACGTGCATGATTTTATTTTATTGGTATCTGCCTGGATGCAGAGACGTTTACATGCAGCCGAGAGTGAGGAGAGGCGGATGTTGGATGAACCTCATGCACACTTCATGATCCGTCTTGTTGGCAACCTGGCGGGAACCTGTGCGTCGTGGCCGGAGTCATCACTGCGGAAGGAGTCCCTGCGTCAACTCCGTCTTTCGTGTGAGATGATGGAGCGATGTGTGAATGCTGGAAAAACAGCACCCCTGTCCTCTACTGCTCTTCTTGTGCTTCGTGTCATGAGCACAATCCTCCGGAACGGTCCAATGGACAATGACGCAGTGGAGGCCCACTTTGTTGGTGCCACTGCCGTTCCTAAGGTTCACACCAGCAGTGACATGAATGTGGAGTCACCACCCGCAGGCAATGCGGCTCTTTCCGATATTTTTTTGGCAATTACACTTTTACACATCGTGCGTTATGGCGCGCGCTCGAGCATACGTTTGGTGCGTGCCTTTTTACCGGCACTTCAGCTTGAGGAAGGCTTACAGACAGTCTTGAGTGACGATGAGGGATTTGTAGGAGGACTTGTTGCGATGCAGTCCGCTCGTTTGAACGCCACTGCTGCCGTACGCCGCGCCTTCAGCATGTCATTATTGGCTGCCACAAGATTTATTACACGTCTTGTAGAGTTTCCTCCCATTTTGTCTGTTGACGCCTTGACAGCACAGTGGCTGCGATCTGAGGAGCAACTTGTTGAATTCTCTGTATTTGCGGCTCTTGCAGCGTGTCGCGACGGCGAGGCATCGGATGAGAATGACATTGTACGGGCAATGGATGCTGTAGGCACACTTGTTCCCCACCGCTGGGACCTTCCATACGCCATTGCGTTTGAGTGTCCGCTTACTGCAACGCAGAAGACGACTTCAATGGATCTCACGTTCCGCAGTAGACTGACGTTTGTCCTTCAATGCTGCGGGCCGTGGCCGGGAGGAATTGTGTTGGCACTGCTTCTCCAGGCGTCGTGGCCTGCCGTCAGTGGTGGAAAGAATGACGATATTCTTTCAAATTATAAAGAAATTCTGGATGTCATGGCAAATCTTTCCGTGGACAGACGATTTCGCACGATTTCGATAGCTCCTTTACTCCAACGCGAGACCTCACTGCCGCTGATGCAATGTGTGTCGCTGTGCCACCACCAGGCGTCCACAGCCGCGTGCATCATATTGGGGAATGCTACGCCGCAAGAACAAGAGCCACAGAGGCAGCAGAAGAAGCGTTGGGATGTTTGGAAGGCTCTTTCCACGAGCGATAGGGCGGTGCAATTCATTGCAATTGCGTATATGACGGCACCATTATCAGAGAGACGTTCCACCCTACAAGAAAGAAAACAGCTACGGCAGCTATTAGCAGACATGACGTCTTGGTTGTCATCTTCCTTATCATCATCATCTTTTTTTAGTTGGCCGTGGCGGTCGCTCTGTTTGGAGGCGCGGCAACTTCTCCTGTGGAGTCGTGTCACCCTCACGGTTCCACAATGGGCGAGTGTGAACGAAACGATGCATGAAAATATGACAGAGGAGAAGAGAATGATCGCTGTTGCCATGTCACTAGTGACATCCCCCCACATTGTCTCCTCTACAACCTTTTATTCTGTTAATAGGGAGCGGGCACCGACTTTTTTGTCTTCCTCTGCGGATGCGACGACTGCTGAGACCTCTTTTGTGATGTGTTTTCAGTGCGCCCTTTTTAATACTGCATGGGTAGCGGAGATGTGCGCAAAACAGTTTGGGTTTAAAAGCTCTTTCATATACTCACGTCTGTGCCGCGCGTTGCGTGTTCTTCCCGACGCAAGCGTGGTGAGAGTGGGGGAAAATGACGTTGATGACGATTTTGTTGGAACGATTGCAGCGGGGTCGCTGTTTGACACGCCGTGTGGCTTTAGCAGTTTGCAGTACGTGAGGGCAGCAATCGACATGGTAAGTGATGCGACAAGGTTAGGGAGTGAAAAGAGCTTCTTGCTTTCAATTGCGTGCAGTCAGTCCATGCAGGATGCGTTGGAGCTGCTGGAGAAACGTTTATCCCAGCGACCGTACACGCCCCTTTGCGTGCACTCATTACTCGCCGCGTGGAATACACTACTTATTCGTTCTGTCGAGGTTGACAAACACAAGGGAAAGAGAATGCAACCGATGGGTCACGGTGTGGAGGCGCATGCGGAGTCCAGTGGGAAAGAGTATAACAATGCAAAAAACGAGGAAACATCGTTGCATCATTGCTTGGCCGCAGCGTTTCTCGCATTGGCAATGACTACACGGATCGAAAACTGTGAAGCATCCATCTCCATGAAGTCTCCACAACCTGCGGAAGGTGAAGGGAAGCTGCGGCAAAGACTGTGCGGTGAGATCTTTGCTTACGGCGCCTATGTAGGTGAGTTTTTGTGTTCTTCTTCAAGCATAAATCCCAGCGAATTGCGTTTTCAACAGGCATCGGCAGACATTGCTGCACGTGCGATTTCTCTGTTGCCGAAGGAACACACCTTAGCTTCTGATTTTGATGCCTACGTCAAGCTGGCTACGGAGTTGGTGGGGCAATATATGAGGGGTGACGGTATGCCATGGATCTCACTCTGGCCACCGTTATCATTAGAGATGTGGCGGTCTCGTGAATATGTAAAATGCCTTCATGAACCAACGCCGGCATTGGTCCCGCTCTGTCAACTCCGTCATCCTGTTGCGGTGTCATGGATGATGCATCAAATTGTCACGGATGCGTCTCCCTTCGGTTCTGTAACGCGACCATTGATAGCGCTATTCAACACGCTTCGTGTGTACGTGACAACCGGGACGGCGTTATTTTCTCCATCGAGGATGACGAACTCGGAGAAGGGGAAAAAGCCTGCCAATGAGGGGAAAGATGACGGCGTGGTGCTGCCTGTTGTTCGCGGGGCGGGGGCCGGGATGGTTATTGACCAGTTTTTATGCATCACACTGCAGGAGTGGCAGAAAAGTGGTCACCACGACAAGGCGGAGGTGCGGGATCGAGATATCATTCGCCACCTCGTCGACGCTGTTTTCCCTCCTGTCCAAATTGGCGAGTCTTCTTCTGCCACACCCTCGTCGTTTCTCTCTGGATATACGCCATTAACGACGGATGGTTTACAGTCACTGCTGCGTCTCGTAGTTATACGCGATGGATTTGACAAGCGCCGCACTGCGAGTGTCAATCATGTAGAGAAGTTTTTGCAAATGGAACAGCGACGTGAGATGGCGCGTCGTATTGCTGCAAATGACGCTGGACTGCCTCTTACACGTGTGCATATTGGACTTCCACGGGGTGTACAAGACGTGAAGGCGCAATTATTGTTTTACCTCCGAGCTCTTGCGGCAACACTTGCTTTTTTGAACCCAATGGCCTGGCACAATGAGCGGCAGGCTTCCCTCGATGTCGCCTACACGGCACTGATGGATTTTTTGCATTTGTGCTCTGCCTCGTATGACGATGATGTCGACATCATGTCACGTCAAGTGAAGGTTGAGTTAGAGGGCATATTTGGTCACGGCGTGGTGCGCGTCATTTGTGCAGCGACATCGCAGCAAGATGGCATTGTCACACTGCGGCAATTAATACACTTCTTTACTGGTAATTGGCACCACCAACAAACGAAGAAGAAGCGGCAGGAAAAGGCATCGGATCTCCATCGTCGGCTCCGGAACCTTCTCAGTGCACACAGACGCGGGGGTGGCGTATCAGATGTTTTACTTCTCAAAGGTGACGATCTGTTATCAGCGCCTCCCACGCCGCTATTCACGCAGACGACATCGATGGTGCAGGAGGCGCTGTGGAGCACGGCCGTCCTGCCATCACATGAACTCATCCTTGAGCTCTTAGACGCTGCTGTCAATACCGCCGCGGCGGATTCTGCCAATCCTCCCATGGAAGCGTTAAATGCGGCACGTCATGGCCTAAAACTCTTTACGACGATTGCACCTTACATGGTTGTACCAACCCTCATGTTGGAAAAGGTACTGATGTTACTTCTTGTGCTGCTGCGTCAAAAATTTACTGCTGCAACTGTTTCCACCGAAGTAGATGAAACAAAGAAGGAAGAAAAGGCATTGTGTGAGAGCACTTTTTACCTTGTGCTTTGCCGCTTTCAGTACGTCCAACTTAACACACCAACCGCTGTGGCGCTGTTGTGTGAACTTTATGCTGCCCTTGCTACAATGAATGCGACGTCAGATACCCAAAAAGATGCGGGGGATGTGCATGCGATCAAAACGATTCATTATCCCCTTTCATGGTCTTCGAATAAAGCGACGCAACTTCCACAAGAGGAGTGGCTGTTGTGGCGCTGCGCCCTGGAAGCCAATCAAGTGTCGTGGGCACCTCTTCAAACCGCATTATCATCGCTGAAGGATGAATCGTTGCGTCTGTTGCAGCGTGGGTGTCTCGCGTTTCTAATGCAGGGTCACCGGAGGTCGCACTACGACCCGCCATTTCTTCGGCTTGGAAGGATGCTTGACACTTTGATTCCGCATGAGTCGGGGGTACTTGATGAAAGCGCGAGCCCTGGCATACATGGCGGTGGTGGCTTTACGGTTCAATTACTGCGTATGATGGAGGCAGACTCGACACGGGCCACAATGAGTGTCGTTCCATGGCGTCGGGCGTTGAAATTTCTACCGGATCCTCATGAGGGAAGCAAAGAGATGGTTACAGACATTAAGCGTTTCCGGTTTTATGTGGCGTTGATGTCACAAATGCTCACGGCAGCAAGCAAGAAGAATGATAGTGTGCGTCAAATATGGCAGCATGCACTTTCCATCATTGTGCCGCGGCTCATCTCTGCTAAGGAACAAAAAGGCCTTGACACGGAACTCATGCATCACGGGACCGCATGCGCATTGCGGGCACTTCATATTGTTCAGCCGCCTCACGCATGGAGTCTTGCGCTGCATTTAACATTACGTCTTCCCATTGCCGCATCCCCATCCCTGTCATGGTGGCCCTCCCCGGAGGCGGTGTTATTTCACACATTAAGATACCTTGTCGAGGTGTGTGATGTGGCGGAAATTCCCGTAAAATCGCTGGTCTTGTACATGCAAGTTGTGGCAAAACGCCAGTCAGCTGCCGCAGCGCCAGAGCTTCTGACGGGGCGCGTCAACCGTTCCAAGGTTGTGGAGGCCTTTACGGACCGTTTGCAACGCCATCCGCATCTTCGGTGGGTGGACGCTCTCGCACTGTTGGAATCCCTGTGCGTGTTGGAAAAGGCCCTCGTACAAAAAAATTCAAAGGAAATCAACGACGGGAGCTCCAGAAACAACAGTATGGAGGAAAATGAGGTCCAATGGGTTTTTAATCAAGCAAAATGTAAATTTACCACCGCAGTCATTGAGCGTCTGTACAAAAAACAGTCATATGAGTCACTTCTACGTTTTGTGGAGGCGGCACAACAACACTATCGTGTGAGCGGACGAGAGGTATTGGAATGGGTGAATCACGCTGCCTCAGTCGTTGTGGCTCCGAGTCGAACTGGCGGTCTCTCCGAGGTGTTGTTGTTACTTAACGGCACACTTGTAGGGAAAACTTTGGACGATATCTTGCGGGAGCAATCCGCAGTGGTTTTGAGGGAGCGCGTGTCCCTCATGCGAGATTTATTACTTAATGGTCACTACGTGGATGCCGCAGCGTTGGTTCGACAGACCCCAACACTGCTACGAACGCGTGAATTTTATGATGCTTGCGCCCGTTTGATGAAATACGCGCATCACAGGACTGTTGCTCTCTTTTACGATGCGTATATTCACCCGGAAGATGAGTTGGAATCGGGGGCGAAAAAGTTGGAGGAAAATTGCTCTGAAGGGAACAATTGTGCTTTGACGAAGTTACTCGAGGAAGAAGTTTATCACACTGAAGAGGCATCCCTCTTGCGACATGTTCCCAATGGTTTACTGGAGCAGGGAATGATTGCTTTTGAAACCGCGGCAAACTCGACGAAAGGGATTAGCTTTAGCGCGAGGAGAACAGGGATTTGGATTGCGGCGACGTGGATAAGGCGAGTAACGGCCCTCATGCAATCCCAAGACTCACTTGTGGCGACTCTACGGTGGGTTCACCGGGATATTGTCGGTGTTCACGCAGGGAAGCCTGGTGATGAAATTCAAATTCTTGCTGATGCTGTACGTGACATGCTGCACGCGAAAGTGACCCATGACACTAGTCAATTTAATAATAATAATGATGATGATGATGGCGGTACGAATACGAAGGAATCATTGATAAACATACTGCAACGTGAGCGCGAGTTGGCGTGTTTATTTGTGAAGATATTTTCAGGGACGTTTTCTGGCGTTGCATCGGAATTGTGCGAATTCCTTTTACAGCGTGAACAGCATCCGATGAGGAATTCCGGTGTTGAGAGAAAAGCTGTTGAGTGCGACAATAAGGATATGGAGTGGTGGAGTTTTTTACGCTGCACGGCCTCGTATAATGCTGCAATTGAGGAGGGTTACAAATACTGTCGCACACTTATGGATACGGCGGTGAATACTGGCAGTAATGCTCATCACCCCATTGTGGAGTGGCGGGACCGCTCATTGTTTCGTATTGGCACCGAAAGCCACGCATGGGTGTTAGCATTGGCGGCGTATGCCACTTCGCGATCATATGTTGGGCATACATACATCAGTGGTGCACATACAGCACGGCTTGTAAAACTCATCACCGCCAGCGGTTCCCTCCGTGTTGTGATCCCGGCAGCTCGCAATGTTTTTTTTCATCTAAGCTTATCACATCCTAAAAGTGGTGAGGCCTCACCGTTTTTGAATGCAATGCTGCTTCTTTGCCAGGCAGTATGTACGATGAAGCGGCATACGATGCATCGTCTTCAGAATGCCGCGGAAATGGACTCAGGGGAGGTACAAGCTGTACTTGGAGAACTTGATGAAATTAATCAATTCATCGGGGACGGACTGGCATTGTTATTGCAGCAACACCAGAAGAAAAGACAATCTACTGTGCAGGACACCGTGCTGGATGGACTTATGGATTTGGCTTGTAGCATGATTCGGTCTCTTACTGTAACACCCGCACCGTCTGTTACGCCTGCTGGGGCACTAGAGGCGTGGCGGTCACTCGTTCAACAAATCATTACAGCTTTACCATCAGCTCAACGTTGCAGCAATGTCCTTGATGCCTGCATGGATACCGTGCGAGACTCTTTTGAGGAACTTTCTTTGTTACGAAAGTATCCAACCCCTGCATTGACGAGTTTAGAAAATGCATGCAATGGACTTTGGTGCAGTGCATTGGGACTTATCACTGCGGATGAGAGCTTACGGCGCCATTTATTTGCCCACACAAACACACAGCAGCTGAGAGCCATGACACAGCTGGAGATACTTCTCTGTTGTGCGAGTCTTGTGCCAGATGGTGGCGTAGCGGCCATGAGGTCTATTTGTGATGTTGCGGTGCGAGTCCCAAACGGTGCCACTTTCAGAGGATGCCAAGGCACTGGTGAAGATGGCGTGTATACATGGGAAAGGAGCTGCATGGCGGTCTGAGTATGAAGCAATAACCGGTTTTGCGCCAACCACAGTACAGCGACAGAGAACACTTTCACCGGCGGAAGAAGCTATGGAGCAAGCCCGTTGTTTACATGCTCTAGAGGCGGTGGAAGATTGGGCGCAGGCATTGCGTTTGAGTCAAGCGAAACGTGAGGTTGGGGTCCGTTTACAGCATTTGCACTATCACCGCATGTTACATCTTTTAGGGAAGTACAACATGGATAATACTGGGGCAGTGGCTTTCAACATGGCGATGGGTGATGCAGTGATGGGGCTGTACTTTGCACGACTGCAGGATGGTTGTTTACCAAACACCTACTCGATCGAGCAGTCGCTCCGTCTCTTGTCTGTTCCAACGGTCTCTCCCCTTTTAGCACTGCAGTACGCGCAGGCACTGACACTTCTTCCGCCTCTGAGCAATCGCCGACACAGGAAAACCGAAAGTCGCGGCAATGGCAGTCATGCCACGCACGCATCCTCCGTATCTCACGCACCGGAGGATATGGGCTTTGCTGTCTCTATTTTAATGTTACGTCTTGTCACAGATGCGGCGTTGCGTCTGCCTGACGCCGTGCGTCGGCATCGTCTAACGAAGAGTGAAGGTGTGGAGGGGCTTCAGATGTTTGCCGCCTTTATTCGTTGGGTGAGCGAGTTCAGTCGTGTACCGTGTTGCGATGGGGACGTTATGGAAGCCATTGCGCTTCTTCTTTGCACTGTACCGAAGCAACTCCTATCAGAGCTCACTACGACAAAAAAACATCTACCCCAATGCGATGCAGGAGATGTGAGGCGCTTACTGTTTAGTGCTATTGTGGCGCCTTGCGATGACGGGATGCCAGTCGTGGAAGCACACACCTCTGCGGCGTCAATGAAGTTGTACCGCTTCGTCTCTCGAGTCTCCAAGCACCAAAATAATGGTAATGACGATGATGATAATGATGATGATGGGGAAATTCCCACACCCGCAACGTTATGTGCGCTACGCGGCAACGCTGAGGCGGCGCTGCGATTTGTGGAAAAGCAGGCGTCACTTCACCATGTGATGCATCTATCCAACGCACTGCTCTGCCGCATGTGTGCGGCCGTCACGGCTGGTATTTCACCCACCGCGAAATCTTTGCAGTCATTGAGCCACATTATGCAGAACACAAAGTTTATTTCTCCTCCGCTTCGGTACATGTTGACTCTCATCGTTGCAGAGCAGTCGACATTTTGGGAAATTTATCACACTGGCGGCTCGGATCCAAAGAAGATGACGATGATGAAGAAGATGATGACGATTGGTTCTCCGCGTCACGTTGCGGCAAACGAGGTGCCAACCTCGGTAGTGTTGCGCTCCGTTTCAAGGACGTATGAATTGGTGCGGCAGCACTTTACACCACCCGACGCAACCATGCTGCACGGTCTGCTGCTCCCAAAACATCTTGCCTCAGCCGAGACAAAAGACGACCACAAGATCGCTCAC
The DNA here is from genome assembly GCF_000209065.1 of Trypanosoma cruzi. NCBI lineage: Eukaryota > Euglenozoa > Kinetoplastea > Trypanosomatida > Trypanosomatidae > Trypanosoma > Trypanosoma cruzi. Next base: position 282,120 of record NW_001849561.1, read on the forward strand.
GAGGACGAGGAGGATGACGACGGGGCCGTCCGGTCGCAAGAAAAAGAAGAAGAAGAGAATGAGGAGGGGGCGTCTGATTCGGTGGCACAGAACGTGGCGTGGGAACAGGCATTGAAGCTGTTTGATATTTTCATACGCAATGCGCAGCCGAACGCCGATCTCTCCGTGCCATTTGAGGCGTTGATTGAAATTTTTTGTCGAGGCGGCCAGTGGAATACCGCCAGCCGCTACATCTCACTCGCCGGAACTCCGCCCACCTGCACGCTGCACACATCCCAACCCGCCCGAAGTAGGGAGGTTGCCGATGATGCTTTCAAGAAGGACGACGCATCACATTTTTTTTCCCGTCATGTGGTGGTGGACTGTTTTCTTCTTAAGCGCCTCCTCGATGCCATGGAGGCTGCACGTCAGCGTCATTACAGGCATGGGGAGCAGAGCCCTAGCGAGGGTGTACAGCATGGCTGTGGGCATCCCGGTTTTTGGCGGCTAACGCTACATATTCTTCAGCAGCAGCAGCAGCAGATGCTCCTTCTTCTCCCCAGTGAGGTGACGTCAGACGGTAATGAAAAGAGCGATGTGGCGATTTCGTCTGTGACGCTGTTGGCTATCATGCAGGAGATTTCTAAAGGAAGAGGCGGCTAGGCGTCTCTCTTTCTCTTTCTCTCTCTCTCTGTCTCCCTATTGTTGAAGGCACACGCCAATCATTTTACGCACCGTTGAGTTCTCTAAGCAACAATAACAACGGGAAAAAAAGAAAAAGAAAAAAAGGTGGCGGGGAAGACAACAATTTTTTTTTTTTTTTTCTGTTTGACTCTTGTATTGTTTTGAGTCCGCTGTTTTCACACACTCTTTCCAAAGCGTGTGTGCGAATTGGCATTGCTGTTCTGTCATGGGCGGCATACGCATACATTTAACATGCATGGTTAAACTCTTGTAATTAAATAATTTGTAGCATTCAAATTTTGAAATGTGCATCCCCTTTTTTTTTTTTTTTTTTCTCTCTGTGTGTCTGTGTATTTTCCTTTTGGCTGCGTGATTTGTATTTTTTTTTTTTTTTTTTTTCTCTTTGCCGGTTGGTAGGTGGTGACATACGGGAATATCTAAATACACCCATACATCTAGATACATTATTACACTGGGCGCAATAATTCTAGTTAGGGCAATACACTCAATCCGTACAATCACTAACTCCGATACACACACACACACCCACACACATACATACATAAATATATTTATAAATACAAGTAGGTATAAATAATTAAAAGGACTTATTCCCTGTTGTTGTTGTTGTTGTTTTCTCTTTCTCTTTCTCTTTCTCTGTGTGTGTGTGTGTGTGTGTGTTGATTGTGTGTTTTTGTTTTTTGTTGTTTTTTTTTTTTTTTTTTTTGCTGCTGTTTTCCAGGCAAAAGAAATAACCAAGTAGTTTGAGTATTTCGCCAAAATTTATTGTATGCTTATATTTCCTTCTGCCTATTATTATTATTATAAATTAAGTAATTAATATTAATTAAATTTGTGTCTGTGTTTTTCCCGATAGAGACGTATTTGTTGGCTGGGCGTATCCGCATTCCACCACCGTACACACCCCCTGCGCCTTCATTTGTTTCATTTTCCTCCTCCTCCTCCTCCTCCCGCCGCAATAAATAAATAAAAAATTTTATTTTACACGAGTTGAGACACAAATCTTGTTTTTGCTTGTTTTTGTTTTTGTTTGTTTTTTAAGCGGGAGAGAGGCAGAGAGATCGAATGGGGAAAGAAAAAAGAGGAGAGAAACATGTGCGGAAACAACTGGAGGAAAGCTCAGTGGCAGCCAATCATGGTGGTACGGTGATACCAGGGGAGAACGTCGATGGGCGGGATGCATTATCTTGGACCCAAGAAACACAGCGGATTGTGGTTGACACGCTGGTCTCATTGCAGAGCTCAAGCAATGTAGACAACACGAGTTCCGTGATGCCAGCGACGGTGCGGGTTCCACGGCGGTCGGAGGATAAAGTGGCATCGGCTGCAAAAACACGACATATTGATCCGCTTTCCGCCTCTGATCATCTTTTTAGAGAAAAGGAACGTCACACAAATTTATTTGCATTCCCTTCGGTGCTTTCAGAGGGGCATACGGAAAAGGAGTTGTTATGTCATTATCCTTATCATCGTGAAGGAAGCTTACATCAATCTTATGGTGGCCCAAAGAAGAGAGATTCGTCTGTGTTCATGCCGCCGATATCAAATGACCCACAAACAAGCATTGGTAGTCTCTCTGGGATTACAGCACCAAGAATACGAGATCGGGAGACCGGTGAATTGCACGACACGGAAGAGCACTGCGTAGTGAAAAGAAGAAATTCTAAGAGAGAGAACCAAAAATTGACGTGTATGACGCATGGGCCAAAGCCTTTCTGTATGAAACAATCGGATTTGACACTTGCTTTCAGTGATTGTGCTAAAAAGACGGCGGATGTTGCTGAAACTAATAAGAAGACAGCTGCTCAGGCATTGAACTTAAGGACAACAGAGTGTTGTAATGATGAAGCATCATTTGAGTGTCTTGGCATTAGTTTGTTGCCCTCACAACATGAAAACTCAAGTAGGGCATCTGTCCCCCCTCGTAGTCCGCATTTGGAAAGTATAAACACCTTGGGTTATGAAATGTCTCCGATTCCACGAGAGCAAGAGGAAACAGGTCGGAGTAAATTACGAAAGAAACATTTTTACTGTTGTTTTAAAGAATTGCCGTTATCTTCGGTATTAATACCTTATTTTCTAGTTCTTATGTGCTTGTCTTTGTTCTGTCTGTTAACGCCATATTATGTGACAACTGTTATCATCCGAGAATCTGTTGAAGAGTTTCATGAACATGCACGGCTTGAGATCAATTCACAGTTAGAGGGTGCACTTAATGTCCCTACGCTCTTATCAAGTATTTTTGTTGCCCTGTACGTTGTAGACGAGAGAAAACCACGTCCAAATGATGATGTGATACCAATGGGTTTTGAGATGTCGCAACGTTTTTGTGCTGCATTACAAAACATGGATCGTTATAAGCTTCTGACATTTATTTATATGGCGTCTTTACCCCGTGACGAGATTGCACATTGCGCAAGAGGATTTCATGGGCATTATTTTGCTACAGCTGTGCGACGGAAAAATGATGGTGCATTGAATGCACTTGTTGCTGTTGATCCTGAGAATGTGACTCTTGTGGAACCGCCGCTGGTGTTGAAAAAGTTTAGCAAGCCTTTTATACTTAAAGATCTTATATATAATTTTACTCCTACAAAAAAGTTGATTGATTCTTGGAAGGAGGATGTAATTGCGGGAAATGAACCCAGGATGCAAATGTGGAACGTAGAAAATTTTCTTAGCCCACGGTATGTATACACGTATCCATTTTTTGAGAAGGACGGTACAGTTTCTTTTTTTAAAGTCGCACTTGACCTTAGACGGGTCCTTGGTAAAATCTTTGCGGAAGAAAGTGACCCAATCAGTCTGGTTCGAGTTGCATTGCTTGAGAATGATGGGAACGACAGTAATATGACAGTGATTGCGACCAATTTTAATGTGAAGTGGCAGGGGGAAAGTGGAGAAGGTGAATATGAATTTGTTTTTAGTAAAGGTGGTAACGGCAGGGTCCGTACCATTGGAAAAGCAGGCGAATACATGGTTCCTTCACCGAAGGTAGGGAACATTAAAGATCCGTTAATGCGAGAGGCGTTTCTTCATGTAAACATGAATGAAGTCATGTCGATAGTACGCAGTGGGAGAAATTTCTTTACTACATTTCCTTATGATGGGTCAGTCGGGACCTTTAGTGTCTGTTTGACACAGTCAGAACTTAATGCCACGATGGTCTTGGCTGTTGTGGTACCTCCGTTTTATGGTGAACGTTTTGAAATCCTTCATGTCGTTAGTCTTATTGGTGCATTTGTCAGTACAATCGGGGCGACTTTACTGGTTTATTTTGTTTTTTCCACTTTAGTCAGTCGCCCGCTGCACAGTATAGCGGCAGAGCTTCGTGTGACCGCCAAGGTGGATGTTACTTTAGCCAGAACATCTATTAATACCCCCCGTATCCGCGGAATTCGCTTTGCATTGCTAGAGATAGACAAGCTGCAGAGTGTGGCTGCTTCACTGAAGAATCAAATGCGTCATTTACGTTCATTCTTACCAGAGGGAGTTTTGCCGTTACGGTATGCAACGGATGAAGAACGGAAAGCAAAATACATGGATGGCGGTATTCAGAGTGAAGCAAGGAATGCGGATATGAGGGATGGTGTGAAGGAGCACAAGC
>NW_001849561.1:286510-290910 GCF_000209065.1 Trypanosoma cruzi
GAGTTCTGGGACAAGAAGAATGTACGGTGAAAGCGGGCGTCTGAAAATTTTCCTGAGTCCGGTCGGTTTCCCGTCTTTTTAGGAATCAGTGATACGGGCACTCTTGCAGCACTTAAATTCATCCCCGTCTCATCGCTTCCAGACTGCGGATATAATGACATGGAATCTCTTGATCTCGCCTTGACACGTGCACAGACGCTTTATCATGAGAACCTTGTGCAGCTTCTTGGTTACGGTCAAACAAAGGAACACATGTGTCTGATCATGGAATATGTTCCAGGTGGAACACTGCGTGACACCGTACGACGGTACGGTCGTGCCTTGCCACTCATGGCGATAAAGCGTTTTCTGGTAGGTATATTGCGCGGGTTGGAATACTTGCATGATCGTGGTCTTGTACACGGTAATCTTCGGCCAGAGGATGTTATGGCTGCTGTGGAAGGCCTGTATAAATTACGGGGAGTCAGTATGGCTTGCACAGCAGAAGCAGCAGCAGCCATGACAGAAGAAAGACTGCGGGCAGAATCTTGCCTTAATAGATGGGCGTATAGCAGTCCAGAGGTATTTACCACCGGAAAAAAAGGTGCTGCTGCAGACATTTACGCTGTGGGTGTTATTTTGCTGGAGTTGATAACAAACCAAACGCCATGGCGCTGGATGGAGGGGACGGTAACAAGACCGTTGCAGAATATTTCTCCCGCGGAGGATGAAAACATCCGGCAGCAAAACACGAAGAAAACTCTTGTGGAGCTTACTGCGATTCTTTCAGATTATGATCGAATGAAAGTGGCTCAAATGGAAAGGAAAATTTCGTTAGTGGAAATCCCACGTGAGGGGGACGCACTTATTCAAGAGGTGCTAAAAAGCTGTTTGGTGACGGATCCTGAGGGACGTAAAACAGCTTCTGAACTTTTGCAGCTTCTGAGTAGCATGCAGTAAAGAAAATTTATGAATGAGTAAGGGAAGGTAATGGTGTGTAATATGGAAACGTTAGTGTTGGAAAGTAAAGGGAAAAAATGTTTGAACGTCGTGTGTGTGTTTTTTTCTTTTTCTTTTTTTTTTTTTTTTGGTGCTTTTGATTTTAAATGGACGCATTGGAAGGCAGCGAGAAGTGTTTCTTTTTCTTTTTTTTTTATCCTTTTTCTACCCCAGTTACCCTTTACTGTCTTCCATGCGGAGGGGCCTGGGGGTTGCGGGGCATTAAAAAGAGACCGCCAGCTTGTGTCTCTACACAACAGCCTCAGTTATTGGCAAATGGAACTTTGAACGAATGATTTTACTTGTGTATATGGGTGTTGTATAGATCTCTTTTTTTTTTTTTTTTGAATTTTGGAAATGTTTGGAGCAATCAACCAAACCATTTAGGCTTTTTTTTTCCCTTTTTTCTTTACTTTATGAAATATAGGATTAGGCCTTATCTGAGCGCACATTCGCGAGGATAATTGTTGTTTGTTGTTGTTGTTGTTGTTCACCTATTTTAAAATGCCTATTGCTTCTTTGGAAATCCCAAGAAATGAAGGATTTTTGGAGCCCGCATTGCAGAGCACGTCTTCCAACACGCTCTGACGCGTGTGACCTTCACGTATATTGTTTCTCAAGGTGTGTCTCGATAAACGGGTTTGAACTCGTCGTATCGGATCGTGCAGATGATAAAGAGCAGCACGGTGATGCGGTGTGCGGAGACGCGGGGGCATGCACGCCCCGGGCTGGCAACAGTTTTTGGGCGAGTCGTCTCTCATCACCCATGAACACGGCGAGGGCAATTGGACGAAGGCGGGACATGTTGGCCGCTGAAAATCTGAATTCTCAGCGCGACTATGCCCAGGTCGCCGGGGAGCACCAGCACCTTTGCGCTCTCTCCTCATTGCGCAGCTGACGGCCCAGGAGAAGAGGGACTCCGTGTGACCCTCGCGGAAGAGCTCTCCGCGAGAAGTGCAGGACTTTTGGGAAAAGGAAACGCGACCGTTGACGAGGGAGAGGCTTGGAGAAGCCAGCGCTGCCCGAGTTCACCCCCCAACCGCGGGGTGGCAACTCCCCGGTGCCCAAGCGTCGCCTTGTCCCTCGGAAAGCCTCTGGCACCCTCGTTTTTGCAACGGCGGCGGGGACGATGGTGGTGACCGTGAGCCCCCGAATGCATGCGCTCCTCCACTTGCCCAGGGCTCCGCCAACGACGTGCCGAGCCGGGAATTCTCGGGGGATGGGGGGAAGCCCCGGGTTCCTCATTCACGACGCGGCTAAATGGGTCTCTCGTTCCCAGAGTGGGAATTGCAGGCTCTGGAGCTGCTGCTGCGCAGGAGCCCGGCGACTGGGGATAGGAATCCACACATGTTCAGGAGGCGCTCGCGAGCCCCATGGGATGGGTCGGGATGGGCGGTGGTCTTGGTGCGCCGGCGTACGTTGGCTTCGCATTGACGGAATCCCCTCGAATGGTCGTGAGCCTGTCCTTTCCCGGCGGTTGGTGGTATTGGCCCCGCGTCGCTTTCAAAATCCTTTGGAAAAAGCCCGGCTGGTATGGATTTTTCCATGAAATAATCTGTCCGCTGGTGTTTTGGCGTTGAGCAGACGTAATCCGATCTTGATGCCGGACACACCGAACTCAAGTGTTGTCTTTTTTGTTTTTTCTTTTTGTGGTAAGAGGGGGAAAGGCCTCGGCGAGGGGTATTGTCCATGCGAACGTGTTTGGTAGGATAATTTTTCTTAGCTTTTACGAGCGATGTTTGTGTATTTCTGTAATCAATTTCCTTTTTTTTTATTTACCGCAAATGCGTGTGCGTGCATGTTTGTTTGTTACAGCGGGGAAACTGGAGAGGCTGGCGCACACGTCCGGGTATTCTGCACGCAATCGTCAGACGACGCGTCCAACCCGTGACGGTGCAAACTCTCGTGGACGCGTTTCTTCGTTCCAACGGTACTGCGTTCCCACTTCTCTTTCCCTCTCCTTTTACTCAGTTTGCGCAGTGACGTTTCAGTGCAATCCAGGCAAGAACGGCTGTAAGGGATGTCCGATGTGGGAGACAACGACACCAACAGCAGCACGGAGAGGGCCCCGTCAGGTGATCAGCACAATCCGCTTACCACTCAGCAAGCATCCATTACTGCGGACGAAGTCTGGAGAAACAGTGGAATTAATGCATTGAATCCAATACAGCCGCAAGATGTCGGTGAGCGCGTGCATGTGAGCGTGCCTGAAAACCCTAACCGCGAAGCAGTCATGCACGGCGACAGAGAGACATTGTTTTCCCAATCCCAACCGCAGGAGTGCAACGATCAAATTTCATTTGGCATGGGGTCTCAGCCCTCTTCTGCGGCAAGAGAAGGCGTGCGGCCCGACAAGCAGGACACAGGGGGCGCGGAAGAAGCCGGTGCCCCACCCTACTCAGCGCATCAGCGATACGCCAACACCACTGTCGGCACTCCAGAAGTCCTTCATGCAGCAGAAACGGGCGGTGACAGCGGGGTCATGCATTTTGAGGAATTCAATTCGAGTGTCAGGCCCCCGGGTACAAGTGTAGGGTCATTGCCCTTTTTTATGCGCTTCCGAAACCCAACATTGAAAGGTCCGCAACAGAAGGCGCATGGATCAACTAACACGCCTTTTTCCCCTGTGAAGCCGTATGGAGAGCCTGTTATCACCAACCGTCATCACTCTCCGCGCTTAATGAGAACATTTGCACTTTCTCTCCGCTTCTGGGTGCTTTGCCCTCTCGTGGTGATTTTATTGGTGGTGGCCGCAGTTACGATGGCGTTATCGTTTGCAACGTCGAAAAGCAGCTCAGAAAGCGTCTTTTTGTCCCTGCATGACGTGGTGTTGGACAGCATAGAGGAGTCTGTGGGAGATTTAACGTTGACAAAGATGGCACGCATGGCGGTGTCGACAGGAAGCATGTACTTTTCTAAGAACACCTTCCCCAACCTTCGGGCTGACATACTGATGCCGCTGGAAGGCGGCATGATGTCGCGTCTCTGTGCTGTTCTTCGCGACATGGATCCTGCTAAGATGGTCTCTTCTCTCGGCGCTGTTTCGCTGACGAGACAACAGGCTGCCGTGTGCTTTAACTCTCGTTCACGCCCTGGCAACTTTGTGGGTACGGTGAGTCGCAATGGTGTCATTAAGGGCTTCTACTACGTTGACTCCGTGACACTGGAGTACAAAACCCCACTGGAACCCCTGGAAAAAGTTGATCCCCCCATGAGCATCGATGGCTTTACCAAATCCCAGCGCTTCGAGAAGGTGGTCGAGAAATGGAAGACTGCGGTGGAAAAGGGTGAGCCGATGCTGTCAGAGCAATATTGGGTGACGCCGCGCCACCCGCCGAACTATGTTGTGTTTGTCTACCCATTCTTTGAGGTGTATGAAGACGGCAGCACCGGTGTTGGCTACATTACTCAACGATCTTCCA
>NW_001849561.1:291010-315375 GCF_000209065.1 Trypanosoma cruzi
GAGTCTGGGGTGTTTCTCAGCGGCGTCATCAGTGGTGGCGGTCGCAGCCACTTTGTGCTGCTCTGTCGCAACCTGCACTACCGACTCGGCGGGTTCCTGCCGCACACAGGCGTTGTGGCAGCCGTTACGGAAGAGACCGCGCTGCTTGTGCGAGGGCGCTGCCGCCTTCTGCCCTTTGAGACGGTGTACCTTGAGGACGCAGCCACGACGTGTGTGAAGCTGCACGAGGTGATTTGTGGCGCTGCTGGCACAGCGGCATGGCAGAACTACGAGCACTGTTACAGCGAGGCGTACGACATGATGGAGCGTAGCGAGTACGGATCGGCGCTGTGGTGGTGGGAGAAGGCGAGAGCCGTGGAGCAGGGCGCACTGGCGGAGGAATCGCCGCTGTGCAGGTCGTCACAGGCAGCGCGGCTTGAGAAAGAGTGCGTCATGCGTATGTCACGGGGCGACTATGCGCCGTTTGCGCGGCGACCACGCTTAGCGAATGGCGAGAATGACGGCGTGCCGCACAGCGATGTTGTTTCCACCGTCACCAGCGAGGAAACTGTCAGTCAGAAGACGGCCAGCGCGACGAGCTCCTTCCGTTTTGGTCCGTTGGTGACCGCACCCGAGAGCGACGCAGTGAGCTTGGAGGTGGCTGCTGGGTGCCTGCCGCATCGATTTAGGGACCGCCTGGGGAACGTCTGGAAGCGCGCCCTGAATCCGATCGAGGACCCCTCCACAGACATCACTCCCGTGTACATGGCTATATCCGCCACCGGGACGCTGGCGGTGCTGAAAGTGTGCCAGCTGACTGATGCGGCCGCTCGTCTGACACGCGCTGAGGTGGATGCTGCGCTTGAGGAGCTGATGGGCCTCAGGGTCAACGACAGTCTGGTGCAATACCTTTCGTATTGTTACGTCCCACCTCACCGCGTGGTGCTTGTGATGCAGTACGTCCCTGGTGGGACTCTGCGTGAAATGAAATCCCGGTACGGACGCAAGCTGCCGCTGACTGCCGTGAGGCGGAACGTCGCGTCGATGCTGCGGGGCCTGGCGCACCTGCATGGGCGCGGTGTGATCCACGGACGTTTGTGCCCCGAGAATGTGATGGTTGGTGTGGAGGGGCGGTGGCGGCTCAAGGGCATGCTGCTGGGTGCCGCGCCGCTGATACTGCACCAAGAGACGTACTATGTGAGCCCCGAGGTTGCTGCCGGCGGTGCGAAGACGGCAGCGAATGACGTGTACGCGCTGGGGCTGCTGCTGCTCGCGATGCTGACAGATTCCCACCCCTGGCAGTGGAGTGCGAATGCGGCGTTAGATCGCTCACGGAACGAGCTTGACTCGCTTCTAGCCGACAGTACGGCGTTCCGCGAGGCGCTGCGTAATGGGCTGCTGACACCGGTGCCGACCCCTGCAGACACAGACGAAACGCTGCGGACCGTGCTGGAGGCGTGTCTCCGCACCGCCCCAGGGGATCGGCCCACTGCTGCCGATATTCTGTTTTTATGTAACCCGTGAAGTGTCGGGTTTTGCACATCTGAGGTGGATACAAAAGTGCAAGAATGAACCGGTGTTGTTGCCGGTGCTGCTTTTTATTCCAGCGTGGCCAACGCCAATTTTTTTTGACTGCGTTTCGTTTTTATATCTTTATTTATTAGTACTATGTTTTGATCAATTATATATTCTGAGCTTGTTGGTATTATGTTTTTGAAAGTATTTCTTTTTAGTTGTTTTTTGTTTGTTTGTTTGTTTTTTTGTGATTTTCACGGATGTTTACTAATGACCGCCCCCATGTAACCTTTTCTGGCGGCGCGGGAAGCCGCCTACTGAATCCTTTCGATTTATTTTTCTTTTTTACTTTTTTCTGTGTGCAACTGCGTGTGGCGATCATTTCGCTGCATTGGTGACGGTGTTGTTGAAGTGATGTCGATGAGCCGCAGTCCACCTTCTTAGCCCTTTTTAGCTGCCAGCGACTGCTTCTGCAGAAGGTGCTGGCTGTGCGTGCTGCCTTCACAGTTCCTTTTTTGTGTGTCTATCCACCCGTTTCACCACCCTTCACCGTAGAACATTTACACTAGTTAGTTATTCACAGCGTCACCATTCCGCGCACCGCAATGCGCTTTGCGGGAAGCGATGCATCGTCCAGGAGCTCTGCCCCCCTTCATGGCGACGACGACGGACACGCATCGAGGCCCGGCAGACACGTTAATCAAAGTCGAGAGGAGGGGAGCGGGGTCTCTGAGGGTGCATCTCACAAGCGGCAGCCGTCAAGAGCACTGGAAACGATGCATATGGCCAGTGCACGGAGACACAATTATGGGATCCGTGACTCTAGAGGAAGCGACGTCGTTTTTCTCCGGACTTGTGAGTCGCAGGCGCGTCAGGGGCCATCGGTAAAGGCTGATACAAAAAAAGAGTCTGCAAATGCCAGCGTCTCCGAGCTGCAGAAGACAGAGGACGTGGCGACGCGTGAAGCAGTTTCGGCGTCCTCACGTGGGGTTGCCTCGTCCAGCGCTGTTGTTTACAAAAGTGAGGATTGTCTGGGAGCGGACAAAGTGTTCAGGCTCTCGGACAACGCTGGCAAGGACGGTAGGAGTTCTAGAATTAGTCGTCTGAGTGGGAAGGCTTCTTTGACTGTTTGTGATCGGTGGGGTGCAATGGACAGTGCCGTTGCTGAGGGCGAGGTGCCAGCATTGCCCAAGATGACTAACCTGAATGCCAAGTCGCAAGAAATGTCTGAGGTTCGTATGACAGCGGCATCGTTTCCTCGTGAGGTTCTCTCCCGCACGGATTCTGCACATCTTCTGATACGGCACTCTCCCCCATTGCGGAGCACGCTCACGCTTTCTCTCCGCTGCTGGGTGCTTTGCCCTCTCGTGGTGATTTTATTGGTGGTGGCCGCAGTTACGATGGCGTTATCGTTTGCAACGTCGAAAAGCAGCTCAGAAAGCGTCTTTTTGTCCCTGCATGACGTGGTGTTGGACAGCATAGAGGAGTCTGTGGGAGATTTAACGTTGACAAAGATGGCACGCATGGCGGTGTCGACAGGAAGCATGTACTTTTCTAAGAACACCTTCCCCAACCTTCGGGCTGACATACTGATGCCGCTGGAAGGCGGCATGATGTCGCGTCTCTGTGCTGTTCTTCGCGACATGGATCCTGCTAAGATGGTCTCTTCTCTCGGCGCTGTTTCGCTGACGAGACAACAGGCTGCCGTGTGCTTTAACTCTCGTTCACGCCCTGGCAACTTTGTGGGTACGGTGAGTCGCAATGGTGTCATTAAGGGCTTCTACTACGTTGACTCCGTGACACTGGAGTACAAAACCCCACTGGAACCCCTGGAAAAAGTTGATCCCCCCATGAGCATCGATGACTTTACCAAATCCCAGCGCTTCGAGAAGGTGGTCGAGAAATGGAAGACTGCGGTGGAAAAGGGTGAGCCGATGCTGTCAGAGCAATATTGGGTGACGCCGCGCCACCCGCCGAACTATGTTGTGTTTGTCTACCCATTCTTTGAGGTGTATGAAGACGGCAGCACCGGTGTTGGCTACATTTACTCAACGATGTTCACGGATGACATTGCGAGCATTCAGTGGTACAGCCCTACTGAAAGTGGCATACGTGTGATGCTTGTGGACCCGGATGTCAGGGCAGAGCAACTGTTGGTTGTTGCAAACAGCTGGGGTCAACCACTCGCCAACGTCACAAACGCATGGCTGGCAACCGTGAGAGGCGATCCAGTGAAGTTTATGCACGTTGAGGACGTGGAGGACCCCATAATGCGCGAGGCGCTCAAGCACGTGGACCTTTGCGCCGCTATCAGCAGTGGCAGCGATCAGAATGCCTCCTTTCTTTACGGCGGCTTTGACGGACGAATCACTGCGAAGCGCATTGACGTTCAGGGTGGGGTGAAGTTTCTTCTTGTGGTTGTCACCAGTCGCAGCTACTACTTGGGGCCCGTGATTTTGTACCGCAATGTTGCGATTGTGGCGGGTATTGTGGTGTTGCTGCTGGTGACGGTGGCCTGCGTTGCGTTTGTGGAGTGCTGCTTGGTGATACCGCTTCGCGCCACACGGGCAGAACTGAAGCTTGCGCTGGGTGGTGCTCCGGTGAGTGCCAGGAGTCGTCGTCGCGCTGTGCTCCGCGAGGTGCGGGAGCTGGAGGATGTGTGCACCACTTTGCGTTGTCGTCTTGACAAGGTGCGGTTGTACATGCCCGACCGTTTCAATGCGAGGGTTGCGGCCGCTGGTTACGGCAGTCCATTTCGAAGCGAGTGTGGAATTGATAAAGCCAGCCTGGACGGGTCAAACAGCGAAGAACTGAAGCGAGTGACGTGCAGCGTCGCCTATGTGTACTACACCCCCCGCACTGTCCGCAACCCCACCGACGCCGTTGTGGAGCTGATAATGCGGGCGGTGGTAAAGATTGCCACTGACTGCGGCGGGTGCTTCGAAGTGCAGCGTCCCGACTACTGCGTGATCAGCTTCGGTGCACAGTTGAGGGGCAAGGAGTTTGCGGCCGAGGCCTTGGAGGCGGTGGAGTTTGCTCGTCGGCTGCGCGAGGAGCTGACGGCGTGCGCGGAACTTGATGGTCTGTACCGTGTGATAGTGGAGTCTGGGGTGTTTCTCAGCGGCGTCATCAGTGGTGGCGGTCGCAGCCACTTTGTGCTGCTCTGTCGCAACCTGCACTACCGACTCGGCGGGTTCCTGCCGCACACAGGCGTTGTGGCAGCCGTTACGGAAGAGACCGCGCTGCTTGTGCGAGGGCGCTGCCGCCTTCTGCCCTTTGAGACGGTGTACCTTGAGGACGCAGCCACGACGTGTGTGAAGCTGCACGAGGTGATTTGTGGCGCTGCTGGCACAGCGGCATGGCAGAACTACGAGCACTGTTACAGCGAGGCGTACGACATGATGGAGCGTAGCGAGTACGGATCGGCGTTGTGGTGGTGGGAGAAGGCGAGAGCCGTGGAGCAGGGCGCACTGGCGGAGGAATCGCCGCTGTGCAGGTCGTCACAGGCAGCGCGGCTTGAGAAAGAGTGCGTCATGCGTATGTCACGGGGCGACTATGCGCCGTTTGCGCGGCGACCACGCTTAGCGAATGGCGAGAATGACGGCGTGCCGCACAGCGATGTTGTTTCCACCGTCACCAGCGAGGAAACTGTCAGTCAGAAGACGGCCAGCGCGACGAGCTCCTTCCGTTTTGGTCCGTTGGTGACCGCACCCGAGAGCGACGCAGTGAGCTTGGAGGTGGCTGCTGGGTGCCTGCCGCATCGATTTAGGGACCGCCTGGGGAACGTCTGGAAGCGCGCCCTGAATCCGATCGAGGACCCCTCCACAGACATCACTCCCGTGTACATGGCTATATCCGCCACCGGGACGCTGGCGGTGCTGAAAGTGTGCCAGCTGACTGATGCGGCCGCTCGTCTGACACGCGCTGAGGTGGATGCTGCGCTTGAGGAGCTGATGGGCCTCAGGGTCAACGACAGTCTGGTGCAATACCTTTCGTATTGTTACGTCCCACCTCACCGCGTGGTGCTTGTGATGCAGTACGTCCCTGGTGGGACTCTGCGTGAAATGAAATCCCGGTACGGACGCAAGCTGCCGCTGACTGCCGTGAGGCGGAACGTCGCGTCGATGCTGCGGGGCCTGGCGCACCTGCATGGGCGCGGTGTGATCCACGGACGTTTGTGCCCCGAGAATGTGATGGTTGGTGTGGAGGGGCGGTGGCGGCTCAAGGGCATGCTGCTGGGTGCCGCGCCGCTGATACTGCACCAAGAGACGTACTATGTGAGCCCCGAGGTTGCTGCCGGCGGTGCGAAGACGGCAGCGAATGACGTGTACGCGCTGGGGCTGCTGCTGCTCGCGATGCTGACAGACTCCCACCCCTGGCAGTGGAGTGCGAATGCGGCGTTAGATCGCTCACGGAACGAGCTTGACTCGCTTCTAGCCGACAGTACGGCGTTCCGCGAGGCGCTGCGTAATGGGCTGCTGACACCGGTGCCGACCCCTGCAGACACAGACGAAACGCTGCGGACCGTGCTGGAGGCGTGTCTCCGCACCGCCCCAGGGGATCGCCCTACTGCGTTGCGACTTCAGGAGGTGCGTTGTGATAGGAGTTTGTAATTTTTGTTGGGTTTTATATTTTCTTTTTTTGTGTGTAGTGCTGTACATTTTGTTGTTGTCGTTTGTTTGCTTTTTTTGTTTTTTGTCTTGCGTGTGGTGTGAATGGCAAATTTTTTTTTTTTTTTTTACAGCATTCTATAGTAGTGCTTTGTGGCGTGGAGGCGATTGTTAATTGTAGGGGTGGTTTTATATTGGAATGACTGTGTCTTGTCTTGGTTGGGCAGTGTGCCTGTGGTTTTATTGATGACGTCTATCCGTATTCTCATTAGTTTTGTTTTTTGTTTTTTGTTGTTGTTGTTTTTGATGTTGTTTATTTTGCGTGTTAGTAGTTTCTGTACGGGTGTATTTGTGTGCGAGATGTATTTAATTTATGATGTCATTAAGAATTTGCATTTTTATTGAGACGTATGTTTTGTATTGGGTGTGTTTGGCTTGTTTTTGTTCTTGTTCTTGTTGTTGTTGTTGTTGTTGTTCATTGTCGTGGTGGTGGTGGCGGTGGTTTATTAATTATTATTTGATTATATACGCATACATTCATATATTTATTTATTTATTTATTTATTTATTTATATTTATGTATTTAATTATTTGTTTGCTTTTGGTTCAGTTATTTATTTTATTTTATTTTGACTTCTTGTCGATTGTTTTTATTTTTTTATTTTATTTTTTATTTTTTTATTTTTTTGATGATTTAAGGGAAAAAAAAGAAATGACGGATCTACAGGAAGGCAGCATTTATGCTCGTGTGGCAATTCTTCAGTGGGCTGCAGACATTCTTCACGGGGAGTATGCTTCCTTTGGCAACATTCCTGCGAAAGATATTGCGGTACTTCTTCATGCGATCTTTAATACCCCATGCGAGGGTGGTTCAATGGACACAGGGGGGACAGCTTTGGTCTCGCTGCACAACATTCAGTTTTGCGAGCATCCAACTCCCACGACACTCTTCCTCAATGCGAAGCGCGTTCTTTCTCTTGTGCAAACTCTTAGTTCCTCCGTGGTTGATGGCAATGGCGACATGAACGTGGCGGAGGGTTGTGGTGGGTGCAGCCGTCCGCTTTCACTGCCGGCGGTGGGCAACATGACGGTTTCTGCGTGGATGGAGGGAAAGGCGTTTGTGGAGGAGTTGAAGATGTGGCGCTGGATCCGGGCGGAGGCGTTTCGCCGTGGACTAGAGAAGGAAGAACTGGAGCGTAGGGCACAAAAGTTCCTCCACGGCGCAGCAAACCCCAGTAAGGTGCCATCATCACACGAAAGTACAACAACCGGACCTGCGTTGGAGCTGGAAAGTGGCCCTTCGTCTGGTTCGGTTGGAAAACATGTGACCTCTCCACGAAAGCGGTCACGCGAAAAAGATACGGGAGCGCCCAATGCGCCCGAAGCTGCTCTGGATTCGGGGAATGGCGCCAGCAACCAAGTAAAAGGTCCGGCTGCGACTGATATCAAGCCGGAGAGCGGGCGTGATGGAGGCGTGCGAAATCGTATGCGCACTGACATTGTCGTTCCGCGTGGTAGGAGAGGGGATGAGTCGACTTATATTTCCTCACAGTATGATAAGGTGCCGAGAGAAGATAAAGGTGAGGCAGTGTCACTGCCACATATGACGTGTGACGGTGTTGCGGTCGCGCCGAAGCTTCTAAATGTCCTTGAGGAGGTGAAGAAGGAACTAAAGGAGCGTAAGGTGGCCGCAGAAGCTTCGGCTGCCGCTTGTGGCAGCATCACGGGGTCCATCACCACTGCATCGCGTGGAAGTGAGCCTCATGTGATAGAGGAGGCGTGTGGCAGTGGGCATCCTGTCGTGGGGTGTTCATCGTGCCCTGCTATCTTCTCGGAGGCGCTGCAGCAGAATTACAGTGCCATTGAAAGACTAGAGACAGCACGAAGGCTAGCTGTTGCCGCGTGTCTTAAGAAGGACGCAGCAGGCCTTTTAGAAGCCTTGGCATTTATTTGACTGTTGTTACTAGTGGGTGAAACGGATGGAAGAAAAGAAGAACAAGAAGTAAGGGTGATAATGATAGCGACACATAACGGCTTTCATTGATTCACCTGTGTGCACATTGAAGCGGAGGCAAATTAATCTTGGTAGGGGAATTGCCCATCACTTTCTTGCTTCTACCCCGCTACAAGACAACGCATCGCACGTTTAGACCCTCAACGATATAGCTGCATCTTTAACATGTTGACTTCCTCTACGTAGAAGCCGCTGTACGCTCATTAACCCGGGGAGGGGGGCTGGACGGATAGTTTTGAAGGAGCGTTTTCTGACGCCAATTACGACATGACAGTGAACGTTTACTACTTCCCACCCTCATGAAACAGAAGGATCTACCAGTTATTTTTTTTTCTTATTTGTTCTGGTGTTTTTGTGATGTTTTTGACTACCCTTGCCACCGCACAGCATTCAACGGCTTCATTTTTTAGATTTTTCGTCCGCGACTGAGGGAAATTTTGCCTTATTATTGTGTGTTGAGTGAGGCACGGCTTTCTCTCTGAATGGATGGATATGTGTTCCGCTGCATGACAGGAGGAACTCACGCACAAACACGCAGAAGTATAGACAGAGCAAATAATAGTAATTTAAAAAGTAGACAAGACATCGTCATCAATTACTGGAGGGGTGGGGGAGATGCCTTGTGCGCGTCAGACGCAGCAAGGTGTGTTTTATTACCCTTCCAAATGACTGTGACGGCAGGTCTTTTTTTCGTTTGTGTGTGTTTATTTGCTTGCTTGCTTGTTTGGGACTGGAGGGAAACGACAACGGCTACAATAGGATGGGAAGAGTGAGAAATCGTACCACATGTCTGCTGTCGTGGACGGGCCACACGCCATTGGTGTTATTGACGTGAAATTTCTCTTTTTTTTTTTTTCTTTTTTGTTGCGGTTTTTATTGGAAGCAGGCTGGTAGAGCGGCGTACACAAACAAACAGGCGGAATACATTCATTTGTATTTCATATCAGCACGCGTTTTTTGTTGTTGTTTTTGTGGTTTTCCCGTTTAAATGCTTCGTCGGCCGTGCGTTTCCGCAGTTGACATGTTTGCTGGCGCTTCCTCGGCCATTGTAGCAGTCAGCCCACGGCGGGGCATTTCGACCGAGCAGAAGGATATCACACGCAGTGGTCAGCCCCATCCCCCCGCTGTGCCGCACAACGAGCCGATTCTTCCAATGGACTTCAACCCCCACATTGAGTGGTTTGAGTACCCAAAGGAAATTTTTGACCCAAAGTACCCATACACCCGCGAAGAAAGTATTCGCATGACGGAGGAGTCGTGGGAAAGCACAATGGATGAGATGGCAAGCCGATACGGCATGCGGCTCAATATGACGACAAAACCAACGTATTGGATGGCGTGGAGTATAATGGTATTCTACTCATGGTACACCCTCTGGGGCTGCTACCGTGCGATGGGGACGGAACCCGGTTGGCCACACTACCGACAAATAGTGCTGAACCAGCCCAATGTTCCGACGCTCGAGGAGGATGACATTTACTTGGATCAGTGGATCCGGCCAGAGATGCGTGAGAAGCATGCCAAGTTTGATCTTTTCTGGAACTGGAAGCCGCTTGTGAACCGTGACGGCGCAAAGACGACATGGCAGATTCCCATGCAGTACCATGACGAGTCCGAGTGGAGGCACATGACAAGTCCAAACTAAGGAGTGAGGTGAAATGGACTTTCTCCTTTATCTTTTTTGTTTATGTGTGCGTATTTTTTGATTTTGTGGGCGTGCACACCGTTTTTCGCACGTATTTTTTTTTTTTTTTGCTGGGTGCGGGTAGGAATAAACAGGTAGAGAAGGTGAAAGAAAGAGAGAGGAGGGAATGGGAATGACGTCTTATTATCGTTCTTTCTAACAATTGCGGATGCTACCATTGGAATACACGTGGATGATCGCAATTGGAAGGATGCAGACAAGACAAGTCACATGGGGGAGAAGAGTTTAACTGGTGTGTGTGTGTGTGTGTTGGCGGTGGACACATGTACGGGGGTGGCGAAAAGGGTAGATGTAGTTGGGAGGGTTGGGTTGGATCTGGCAAAGGGGAGGGGTGAGTATATGAAATAGGGAAAGAAAGAGAGGGGGTGCTAAAAAAGCTGTTAGAAAGAATGAGTGGGTCGGTATGCACATATTTGATGATGTGCGGAGTAGTCATGATAGCGAGAAGGAGAGAGAAATTGTGTGTATGTGTACGTATGCCTATATATGGGCTTTCTTTTTTTGTGCATCACTTTCCGCTGTAATGTCGATGCATACGTACTGGAATGAGTTTGCATCCATGTGTAATTCTGAATAAATGTATAGCTTTATTAATTTTATTCTCTCTCTCCCCCATATCTTTCTCTATATCTCTCTCTTTCACTTTTCTTTTTTTTTTTTTTTGCTTTTAATTGGTATTTTTCTGCTAGTTGACTGCGTTTTGTGCGGGGAAAGGGAGAGGTACTTTTCGTTTAATTCACATAAGAACACAGTTACATATTTTATTTTAATCAAAAAAAGTGAACTGTTTAGTTAGGGGGGCTGGGAAGGAGGGAAATTGGCACTCCGCGACGCGTCTTTCTTGTTGTTGTTGTTGTGTGTGTGTGTGTTTGTTTCTCCCTGTGTGAGTGGGTGAGTGAGTGTAGCAATTGACATTTGCGGCTGCGGGGAGATATGAGGGAATATGGGAGGGGGTTAAACGCAGATGACGCACCACCTCCAAGGAGTGGTGGCACTCTTCTAGCTCCACTGCGGCTTACACAACAACAACAACAAGAGAAAAGACAGCCATCCGAAGTCGTTCCTTTACTGCAGCATCTCACTTCATCCGGCGAGGGTCTACAGCAGGTGCACGTGAAAATGGGAGCAAAGCCGTTGCAGCCCATTGGTACGATGGCGACTGGAGCGGGGTCGCAGCGTGCGGGTCAGGCCATGACAGAGCACGTGCCGTTGAATAGTGCGCCCACGCATTTATCTGAATCCAAAGCGATAAACTCATTCAATTCATCGTCACACTCTCCGCTGCAGTCATTTGAACTCAAGGCAGATGGAAACGATACAATGAATTCTACCGGGCAGTTGAAACAAGCGCCATTCTTTCCAATTCGGTTGGAAGAGCCGCGGGGAGCCGCACTGGAACCTTCAATCCCACGGGTGCGGCAGACCGTTGTGTTTGTGGAGGGCTCAAGTTGTTCACAACCACCGCCAGAGACTGCAAACAGCAGGGAACCTACACCACAGCTCTCCCATGAAAAGGAGCAAAAAATAAATGCAAACAGCTCTACCTCTGGATGGAATGCGAATTATTCTCCCCCGTTTTCAGAGGCTAATAACACGTCTTTACCTCTCAATGATGTATGTAGCGTCTCCAACCCCACGGTGGGAGGGAGTAGAACTCTCCCTGTGACACGGCCAGAGCCTCAAATAAACGAAAACCCTCCCAAAATAGCCGCCTCGATTAAGAAGTTGGGGGATATCAACTTGTCAGCCTTTACACAGTGGTGCAGTGAGAATGTACTGGATCCTAACGGGCTAACGGAAAGACGCCTTGGGCGGAGGAGGAGCAGGAGATGGATATCCAGCACGTGGGATCTCGTGAGTGCGACAACGGTACGGTCGCGTAAAACAAAGGGCAGTTCAGTTTCGATGGGAGGTGCAACGAAACGAACGACCAGCAATGGGTCGAACGGGGGAATATTCACACCTGAAGATTCCACGCTAAAAATACCACCAAGAGAAACCCGTGAAGGACTCAATCGACGCCTCAAGAAGGACGCCCAGTCCCTTTATTCATTGGAGCTTCCCACATTTGATGAAGAGACGGGAACTTTGGGAGATGCATGCGTTTTTCCCCGATCCCTTGCAGTGGATGTTGCCGTTGAACATGTTATAAGCCAGGAACGTGGGGAATTGCGAACTAAAGCGACAGGTGTGGGTATCCTTCGCTTCCTTAAGGAATTTGATGAGAGCTGCGAGATTATTTATTTGTACTTTTGGTATGCGATTGCCCATATACGTCGGATAAAGTCGGAGAAAATGCTCATTGGCCGTTACATTAATTTGGAACGTATCGTTCGCGGGGCGTTTCCCCGTTACAAGGCGGAAATGCCAACCATTAAACAAATTGGATGTATTCTGGCGAAGTACGCCCCAACTGATGAGAGCATTAGCGAAAATAACTCAGTGGCAGCGGCGCGGGAAGAAGTGGAAGTGGAGGAAGCGGTGCCTCCTTTTTTCCCCGCCATCTCCAACGTGCATTTACTCGGTGGTCCCGGCTCTATTGTTAGTGAGGAAAGTGGACGCACTGCATTCGTTTCTCAGTATCCAAAGAAAAAACGTCCAAGAACAGGCAGTGGTGGCGCCGACATCATCCAAGCTTTTGATGAGGCTGTGGATAAATCATTACTGCAAGATCCGGCGATTATTTCTCTTTGTAACGAAGCCATAAACGCCTTTACGGTCGTACAAATGGAAGTGTATGAACTTGCTGAATTTGCACAACGTTGTTTTCATCGTCTTGCTGTTTTATTTGGTCAGGCCTTTGAGCGACTGGCGGAGGAAAAAGATGAAGTACTAACGGCCTTTACGTTTATAGTACCACATGTCGTGTATTATGTATTTGTGTATTGTTTTCCAAATGATGTTGTGGCGGGCATTTTTAATGCTGCCTTGCGGATGAATTTGTACCGTATCTTTTATTTCTGGTGTAGTGGACTGGTGGCTACATACGTGCGGGTGAATAGATGGCCGAAACCGCTTACGGACGGAAAAAAAAGTCTATTGAAATTTATTGCACAACAGGCCGGATCTCCAACTTTATCCCAGTCGACAGCATCAGTTATATCCCCTATATCACCCAAACGTGGAGGAAGTGCGTTTATTGCTCAAGGGGAATCGAATAGTCAAGGCGTGGTTGCAGCCATTGGAAACTCCAAAAGTCTGTCATCGCCCACTGCGATGGGTGAGGAGCGCCTAGAGGCACTAGCAGATGATACCTTTGAGGAGGTGGATGTGGAAGTTGCGAATGGACACTATCGTATAGCGCTTGAGTTTAAGAAGTACGCGAAGCATGTCAACTACCTTCTGCAGGAGTTGCAGAAACGCACCGAAGACATGCATCGGGAGGCGGCTCATAGTTCACTGATACCGACACCTACAGATATAGAAAACACCTCCATGGGGGGAATGGCTCAGCCGGATCGATTTTTTAACAAATTGCCATCCGTTCAGATGAGTGCTAGTCCCCAGCTCCGAACTGTTTCTTGGAATGGCGGTTCTGCGAAGAAAAAAATGCCTGAGACGCGTCAATTGCCAAGGAAATCGACTTTGCTTATTCCCAGTAATAATCATGATGCCGCGGGCAATTATGATGAGGCTGTGCTGCCTGCCATTTCGCAGGCGAACGGTGCTGTCAAGAAGACAAAGGCACTACCAGTCAACAATGACTGTATTCTTTCTGGGTTTCCACTTGAACACACGGCCATTCATGTGAAACAGTACATGATGCGACCGACGGGAGTAGCCCCGGCGAAGGTGCCTCTTCCGCCATTAAATGTTCCTTCGA
Source organism: Trypanosoma cruzi (assembly GCF_000209065.1). Lineage (NCBI taxonomy): Eukaryota > Euglenozoa > Kinetoplastea > Trypanosomatida > Trypanosomatidae > Trypanosoma > Trypanosoma cruzi. The sequence goes on from NW_001849561.1 coordinate 304,657, forward strand.
CGGAGGGCACAAACTCTAACGAGGCCGCGTCGCCTCATGCAGATAAGCATCACACTTTACCGAGCTTGCGGACCGTCAAAGTTCCTTTGCCCGTAGCCTCTCCATTCTTCCAACACTACTCAAGCAAACGGCTTGCTTCAAATGCGGCGGGAATCAACGAAAAATCGTTTCCTCGAAAATCGACGCGACACGACAAGCCTCATCCTTTCTTTTCCGAGTGTGTCGTACCCACCTCAATGGGTTCGCCCAGCAGTTCCATCTCCCATGCAACAGCCACACGAAATTCTGTAGGAAGCTTGTCCTCATCGACACTGGCGCCGTCTATATCACAGAAACGTGGTGTAGGTGCCAAGAACCCGACGAATTCCCTGATGCTTCCACACGTTAGAAGGAAAGCGATTAACTTGATGCTCATTCCGCCCTCCGATGCTCAACTACGGCCGCTAAAGTTCAAAAGCCTGACAAGAGAAGTGACACGACGACAGTTGGAAATTGAACGACAAATGGATCGCCTCTCGGGGCGCGAGCAGATTCTTCGCCGTAAGTATGATGCTGAAACCCAGCAAGGCTCCCGTCGTGTCCATCAGCTTTTGTCGGAATGTCACTCAGACAAGCAGAAAATTGAGGCGTACGCGGGTTTTCTCAGCGATAAGAGGAAGAAGAATGAGGACACCATGAGACGCAAACAAAAATTTCCTCTGGAAAGGATTAAACGATGATGTTGACTGATTTAATGGACGGACGGGGAGTGTTTCTCGTGACGTAATTCACGGGAAGTGGATCGATGTGAAGAAAAAAAAAAAATGAAAAGTGGGGGGGGGAAATAATAAAATAAAATAAAATAAGTGGGGAATGACGAGAGGGATGTGCGTATGCTCCGTGTGAGGGATATGTATTTATATATTTATATATACGAAGCGGTGGAGAGGCGCGAAGGCGTCATACGCCGAGAAGCACCAAAAGAAGGGGGGGGGGGGGAATATATCATATTGCATGTATGCATGTACCCCTGTCTCTGTCTGTGTGTGTCTGTGTTTGTGTTTCAACTGATGTGATCTAAAATACAAATTTTATGAAGTGACTTTTTTTTATACATTCGCATTTGTGTAAATGAAATAATACCCCAAAAAAAAAAAAATTTTAAAAGAAAGAAACTCTGATTATGCTTTTTTTTTTTTTTTTGCTTATATTAAACCAGAAATACTTAAAAAAAAAAAAAAAAAAAAAATTGAAAGAAAGAAGGGATGACGTGAAGAAATTTTTCTATTGGAATGGAGATATCAACATTGGAGAGAAGGAAGGCAGTAACTTTGATCCTCTTTTTTTTTTTTTTTTTTCCTTTTGCTTTTTTTCTTTGAGGGGTACTTCATGGAATGTGCGAGAGAAAACAAAACAAAACAAAAGCGCGGGGGGCGGGAGGGGGGTGGATGAAATGGCGATATTTCGCAAGCATCAAAAATGGAGGTGGAAAAACCCCGCATAAATTTTTGTTGTATTTATACTTACATATTATATATTATATATTATATACATCCATGCATATATGGATGTGTAAATCGATTTTTATATACATGGAGTTATTTTTCCTTTTTTTTTTTTTTTTGTGTGTGTGGGGGTTTGGGGGTTTTTTGTTTTGTTTTATATTTTTCTCCTTTCTTCTTTCTTCCTTCTTCTCCTGTTCGAAACGGTGGCAGGATGCATTGAAACCCACATATATTTTATAATATATGTGTATGTGTATGTGTATGTATCTTGATAGGTCTACAGTTAATGTTTAGTGCGGTATATTTGTAGGTTGGACACATTCACATATGACTTGGCTTTTTTTATTTTCTTCCCTTTTTTTTTTTTTTTTTTTTTTTTCTTTTCTTTTGCATGCTTTTGATGAGAGGAGGAAGTAAGAGAAGAAGGATGGAAGGGGAACTTTTCTTTTATTATTATTATTTTATTATTATTTTTTTTTTTCCTTTTTTTTTGAGGGGAGGGGCGGGTTATCTGCGTGTTGCCGGATGCTGCGGTGGGCAAATGACGCGTATACATTTGTAACAATTGTGAGGTTATTATTATTATTATTATTATTAAGGAAAAGAAGAAAAAAAAAAAGGACTTTGCCATTGCCACACTTTGATCCCTTCATTGATGCGTTTACGGTTTTTTGTTTGTTTGTTTGTTTTTATGTGTGTAATTGCTTGCCTGCATGTATGCTGTTTATATGGCGGAGTTGCCGTGCTTTTTTGTTTTGCTTTGTTTTTTGTTTTTTTTACTGTAGAGCACTGTTGTCTTTTCTTTTTTTTTTTTTTTTCCTTACACAGAGCGTGTGTAAACTGTTGGAACAGGAAGAGAGGAAACGCATTCTATCCTTTTATGTATGCGAAATAATTACGATTACTCGTTGGAAGGAAATATATATATATATATATTTTTCTCTCTGTTTATATGTCAATTGACCTTGCCTCCTTTACACCAGACCTGCGGTGTTGCGTTGGTGAGAGGTTTTACGCCACGGTGGCCTCCCCTTTTTTTTTTTTTTTTTTTTTTATTCTCCGTCTATACTTACGACACATGACAATTGGCACCTGTCTCCTGCGACGGGGGTTTATACTGATATAAATATAAATGTATATATATATATGTGTGTGTGTGTGTGTGCCAGTAGGTGCATGCATGCATGTGTACACACACATGCTTCCATCGTCTCTTTTTGTTTTTTCTTTTTCTACTCCTGTAATGTTATTTTGGCAGCATGTGCAGGAGGAGCCTCTCTGTGCTTCTTGGCAATTATTATTTTTTTTTTCCTTTTTTTTTTTTAGTTGAGTGAAGAAAGGTGGTGTTAATAAAAAGGAGAAGAAAAGGTGTAAATACTGATATAAGGGAGAGAACAGGCGAGATTAGTCATGTATGGTACCAAGAAAAAGGGGGTGAAGTAGGGAAATTAAATAATTGAGGAATACATTGAAAAGGGTATATATAAATATACATAGACAGAGATAGAGAGATACTCTTACGCATACATACGGTATCACATTTGTATAATAACTGTTTATCAATAAGAGTCCACCGTCTGTGTAGAGTGCAGCGTTGGAGGCATGGAGACACCTCGTGACGTACCTTCAACGCAACAACATCCATTTAATTTCACGGGGCAACGGCCAGAAGAGACGGCGCACAGGTCATTTCACTTTACATGTACATTGGAAGATCGTGAAAAACGTAAACGGGCTGCGGCAGTGCGATGGACGTCACCTTTTCAAGACACCGCCGTGAAGACTTCAGGAAGAAAACATTGCACGGAGGTCCCGTCTGTAAACGAGCCACCCCCGCCGAAAACAACTTCATTGCATGTTGTTGCCGCATCCAATGACACCACGAAGGCCATTGCGTCAGGAGACGGTCCACTCTCCCTCGAGATCCTTCTCCATGAATCGCAGCAGCAGCTTTCGGCATTGTTGTGGCAAAAACGTCGCTGCCGCACACTACAGGCGGCGTTGGATGCCTCACTGGAGCGGCAGAAGGTCCTGGAAAACGCCCTTGTTGAGTCAAGTGGCGAGTCACAAGAGACGAGAGAGCAGTACCGCGCGTATGTTGCCACGACGGCAGAGGAATTGCGTCAGACGAGGAAGTCGTTGAGGGCGAGTGAGACGGCGTTGCGGGTCATAGAGGACGAGGTGGGTGGTCTTCGGAGGGAAAATGAACGGCTCCGCCAGCTGCATCAACAGGCAGAAGAGGATCACACAGTGCGGCGCCGCCAACAAGAAAGAATGGAGGATCAACTGTCGTGTCTACTTGCAGAGAAGGAGCGGATCCAGGGGGAACTGAGTACGTCCCGAGCACGCTGCCGTGAGCTGGAGACGTTGCAGAATGCGAAAGAAACAACAATCGACGAGTCTGCAGAAGGCAACGATGAAACGAAGAACATGGACAAGAAAAAGATCATCCATGGCAATGACGATAATGGTGGCAGTGACGCTGCAAGAAGGGACGAGATAAACACAATTATAACTCTGCTAGAGGACGAATTGGACCGTCGGCGTGCGGAGATGGATGCCATGAAGGAATCCACCGAAGCATTTCGGGAGGAGGTGCGGCGGGTGTTTGGTATGGCATGTAAACGGTTGACGGTAGTGAGTCAACGTGGTGCTCAACTGACGTCAGTCCTCGCATGCGACAGTAAACAACTGCAGCGAGGGATGGAAGAGGATGTGGAGAATGGAGGGGACATGGATTCCCTTTTCGCCACACTCGAAATTATTGTGCGGCGTCTAGAGCAGCAGTGGTGTTGCTTGGAGGAGAAGGTAATGTCAAGGGAAAGTGAATCCCAAAAACAAAAGGAACTGCAGAATCAATTAGATGCCATGAAAGAGGCACATCTGGCAGAGCTGCAGACGATAAAGAGCACCAGGCAGGAGGCGACAGAGCGGCTGCATCAAATGGAAATTCGGTACACGCAGCTGCTCCGCGCTATGGAACGACAGAGTCAAATGGTGCTTGCCGCCACCAACACCGACATGCGAATTAGCAGGGGAAACAGAACATCACGCACTAAAGAAAAGCCTAGGAATAAACAGGAGGATGGCGACAAGAATAGTGATGACAGTAGCAGTAACAATAACAGTCATGAGGAATACATGGAGGGGCGGGGCGAGGAACGCGGGAAAAGAATGGCATGTGAAAAAGAAACATTTCAAACATATGAGTGGCACTTTGGCAGGAAGGAGTTTATGACATGTGAGACGATATTGGATCCTTCCTATGATAGAATGGTGTATACGCTGCTGCGGCGTACACGCCAGGCGACAAGAAACGCAATCCGACAACTACGCGAGGCACGTTCAAAGCATGACACTCTTCTTAAGCTGCAGGAGGAGAAGCAACGGCAATCGATGGCCATAAGTGAGGAACGCGTAAGGTATCAAGCCACAGTGAAGCGTTTGCAGACATCTCTGAAGGCGGCGCACGACACGGAGTCTTCTTTGAAAACGAAAATTGCTGCGGTCATGCGTACAGCTGAGTTAGAAAGAAATTCTCTTGTACGGCGAGCGGAGGCTGCGGAGCGTGATGTGCAGGCCAAGTCTAAACAGGAACGGCTGCTGCAGCGGCAAGTACGTGAGATGCTGGAAGAATATGAGGCGGCAAAACAAGAGTTGGCCGCGCGTGATGATAAGATTGCCGAACTCAGCGCAGAGCTTGCCGAAGGTCAAAGTACGACCCGTGAGAAACAATTTGACTTGAATACACTACACCATCGATGTGAGGATTTGGTTCGCATGACAGATGTTCTGGAGACCCGTGTGCGGCGTGAAATACAGAATCAAGACGTATTCTATGAACTCTTAAGGAAGCTGTGCGGCGCTGTGGCAGTCCTGACGCTGCGGTTAAGTACTGTGGCGGAGGAGCGGGATGCTCTTTGGCGTGCCTACGAAGCGCGAGAAACCGACTGTCGGGCCGCCCTTCAAGTGCTTCAGGAGTTTATGAAAAAGGAGGAGGAGGAGGAAGGACAGGAATTGGAGTTGGGTTTGCAGAAAATTGGCCGTGTGTTACCTTCGCATCATGGACGTTCATTTTATGTCATTGTGGCCGTTGTGATAGCATGTCATCGTATGCAGCATCTGCTGTCTTCCCGTTACAGTAGGCGCCACGTCATGTTTGCCGTATACAATGAGGATGACAACAGCACAAACCTTAGAAACAGTGGTCGTGATTTGAGCGGATTTGCTCTTTCACCGTGGCACATGCTGAAATCCAGAAATGTTCTTTCTCTTGTAGCGTCTGTGCCGCGTGTGTCGGCGGCTCTTCGGCGGCAAAGTGGGGGAACGAGGATGCCGTTTGTCCACCTTCCACCGCTGAAGACCCTTCTTTCTGTCATTGCATCTCGTGATAGAAACGGCACTGCAGAGCATGAAGTAAACGATACATTGGAGCAAATATTAGCCCTTGCAGAGCTGAACAACAACGTGGAGGCCAATCGATTCTGGCTTGAAGCGCATATTTCACGGGGTGTGGCTTATGCCGCTTCTGCTGCAGGTGGTGGTGGTGGTGGCGGTGCTTGGACGCGTCGTGGTTTGCCGTGCGTCAATTCCCAGCCCATACATTGCCGTGGGATGCTTGCAGAGAAACTTCATTATGTTTTGCACACCGTCCGTGATGCCGCCACGGAGTTTCGGCAAAAGATGCGTCAGAAAGACGCCTCCATTCAAATAGCAGAGGAGGAGAGCCACCAACTGCGCTCCATGGTTCAGGAACGCGAAGGAATTGCCGCAGGTTTTGCCCAGCAACTTCGCGAGTATGAGGAACATGTGGCGACCGCTTTTGTAGGCCGTGATGTTTATCAAGAGCTACAGGATCGGTTGCGTGCGGCCCACGACGCCCTCCAGGAGGAACGTGAGGCACGGCGGAAAATAGAAGAGGTCAATGCCGCTCTGCGCCAAAGGGAGATTGAGTTGACACGAATTGTGCAGCTCTTACGGGATGAGGTGCGGTCACTGTCTATAGAGTTGGCGGAACAGACTTCTCATGATGATTCTCATTGTCAGCGTATAGATGCCTATTTGTCGACACTGCGCCTGTCACCATCTCGGAGAAAAACAATGAATACCAGCAGAGAGAGCAATAACACACAGCTGTACGTCCCTCGATCTGTGAAACTCACTTCTTTGCCGTTTACTGCCATCTCCTCCATGAACACACATCCAAACACAAACAATGAAGATGGCGGTAATTTGGACGAGGCAGTGCGGCAAGTTCTTTCGGGCCTTGCGTCGCGGCTGGAGCAGGCTGAGGGCAACCCACTGCAGCCATGAGAGCGTGTAGGATGAACATGCCCGTTAATTTCATTTATTTATGTGTTGTTGTTTGTTTGTTTTTCTCTCTGTGTGTGTTTCTGTTTCTGTGCGTGTGTTTGTTTGTTTTGGCTGATATCTACCAACATTTTTTACTCTCTCTTGTTGTTGAGACATTGTTAGGTGGGTGTTAGGAGGAAAGTCCGTATATATAATTATATATGTATTATTTCTTTCTGCAAGCATACCCACACGTACATACATAGATTACAGGGTTAGTAGTTTGGTTCCTCTCACCCCACACACGTTAGAATGAATAATGTGAGGAGTGAAGGGGGAAATCCCATGAGGAGTTCCATAACGACGCCTGGAGACGAGGCGTATGCCCCGGTGTGCACGTTTTTTGCGTGTTGTGTGTGCCGCCGCACGGTGTCGCTTGATGGACAAAAAATGACATCTCAAAAGAATCTCCCAGTCCCATCCGCAAATCGTCTCTCGTTGTCGGGGTTATCATCCCCGTCATCTACCGGTGGGTTCCTGATGTCATCACAGACGACACGTTATTTAGACGATGAGGCAAAAGAGCGTCGTCGCCGTCTTCGGGATGATCAAATGAGTGTTCTCCGTAAACTTGAAGAAGAATTTCAGCAATTGGAGGAGCAGGAGCCGAAAACATCTTCTCAGGGAAAGGCTGACTTGGAGGATGACTGGGAGGAGCGCGAAACCCTGCGTCGGCAGAAACTGCACCCTGCGATCAAAGGATCCCTGTTGACTGCGGCGGGAAAGTACGCACCGCTTTCACCATCACCACTCTCGCCGTGGCTGAAAGAACGGTACGCCGTGTTGAGAAAAAATATGTCTCTTGTGCGAAGTGGCGAGCCTCAGACGGTAACATCGAACAAGAAACGCACGACAATTGCCCAAGATCGCATGGTCACGCGTCTCGCACCATTTTTTATATATCAATATGAGTGGTTTGCTCCCGAAGAGCCCGTTGTGTACATGCAGGAGCTATGGCGCATGTTTCACAACGGTCCCGTTCCACCACCGCAGCCCTCAAGCAAACTATCCGCTCAGCAAACCGAATTTCGTTCGGAGCAACCGTTGCCACGAGCCACTGCGACACCCGACGCTTCGGCCATGCAAATGAGTGCAACGCATCGACGTGCATCAACGCAAACAGCATCCGAGCTTCCGGTACCACATGCAGATGTTCTAGTTTCGCCGCTGTGTCCCTTTACGTGCGTTGAACCCTCTTCTGTGGCTTCAGGAGAAGAAACGTTTGCCTTTTCTCCCCAATTGTCCGTTGCCGCGGGACATGTTTTGCCTCCGCGCATCAGTCAGATAACGGCACAGGCAACCGCAAATTTGCCACACTCGGCACGCATTCTTAATATGCACAAAATTAAGTCTATGGTGCCTCACGCGGGGGGAAAATACGCCAGCATGATCCCTACAGCTGCGCAAAAAGCGGGAACGACAAGCGTTGCCTCATCCCTGACAACAGCATCTTCGCCGGGGCAGCCGTGCGTCCCAACTTTCTCCAGAGAGACATTTCTCTTTGAATTTTCTCGACACCTGATGCGTCTTGTAGTGCATAAGAGCCGCACGAACGTTCCGCTCTGTGTGCGTTGTTGGAAAGACTCTCTAGAGGCGCAGCAAAAGGAGACGACCCGTATCATGGAGGACATCATTGCCCTCTCGGCGGTGTCTGCCAGCCCTGATGCGAAAAGTTTTGTCCTCTGCTTTTGCCCACGCCGTAAGAGGGATGTGGCAAGCGATGAACCACATTTTGGCATCACAGGGGGAGTGGGCATCACCGATCGTAATGAAAAAACTTCAGACAGACGGCAACTTTCCGATAGCGATAATAGGTACACAAATGCTGATACGACCGAAAACGATGTCATCTCTCAGGAGTCGTTGTACCGCTTGCAAATTGAAGTATGGGAGGTGGAAGCGAATTCAAGACTGATGGCGAAAGCTTGCCAAGCTCTTCATGATGAGCTGACTGTGCTATCAAAGCAACGAACGGCGGTAAAGCTTGAGTGGGACGAAGCAATCGCCAGGTACAACGCTCGGAAAGTGGCTTCTTTTTTTGATATCGAAGATGCCGCGTCTGGGGTATCATTGCGCATGCAGCTTGCAGCCTGTAGTTGTACATGGATGTCGAAACTACATGCGATGTCTTTGGCGTTCCCTATCGACACAAGTGGAACGGTGGCCACTATTGCGGGTTTTCGGCTTGGAAAATGTCCTACAACTGCGCCGTCACGGAGACGCTCATTTGCTGCCCAACAGCGCCGGGCCGCGTCTGCGCCACCGTCAAAGAACATATTTGCAGCGGAGATGAGTAGAAGTCTCGAGTCAACAATGCTGATGAACCAACTACATATGCAGAAGGAATACGCACGCAGCCTTCTTGGGAGCCGCAATGACACTGTAAGTATAGCGGAAATCAATCAGGCATGTGGATATCTGTTGCGGCTCTTGGAAACCATCATTGGCCATCATCGTATTTCTCTGTCAACATTTGTGCTGCGACCGAATGGAGAGCAAAGTACCGTGGAATTTGTTCCCGCACGGGGGTCATCGATGCAGATAACACGTCGCTCGTCGGACTTTTTTATTTCTGAGAAGTTTTTTTCATGGAGAACTTTCGGTGCCGCATGTGTCATTGTCGCTTCATGTGTGCGGGAAATTGCCACTTGGATGAAAGAGCGCCTAATTTCTCTAAGAGAAGCCGTTTACCGGCGCTTCATTGTGGAGCAGGGGACGATGCATTCCTCGTGGGTCTCTTCTGCCACCGCCGTTTTGGAGTCAATAGAGTCGGTTGACGCGCCATACGATATCGTGCATGACAAGGTGGACGGTTTCCCTGTACGCCACGGCGACGTGAGTGAGAATCTCTGGACGTTGGGGATGAAAAAGTTGCTGGAAGTTGTTCAATGGTGTGTAATGGTCTCAACAAACGTGGACGAGTTGCAACGTTTACTGGAGGAGACGTAGGGACGACCCACCAACCGAGAGGAATTGAAGAGAAAGAGGGAGAGAGGAGGAAATGACGAAACTTATAATAATAACGTGTTCTGGGAAAAAGTAACAATTCCTCCCTGATATTTCTGCGCACACACAGACACACAAACAAATTTTACTGGCGTTTTTTTTTTTTCTTTTTTTTTTTATTATATCTGCTGTGGGGTAGCGTGAGAAATTGATTTGCTTCTTTGACAGCCATCCACTTTTTTTTTTTTTTTTTTTTTTTTTTCCTTCCTCCCCCCTACCCTCGCCTTTTGGACGCTCATTGTGCCGTCATGACGGCCTTCTTGCTGCTGCTGGCTGCTCTGTGATTTTACAAACATGCTCTTTCATTACTTTTCTTCTCTCATTGTATGTATGTGTGTTGCGTTCATGGGCGGTTGCACGGGAGCAGTAATTTCAGCACTGTAATCGCGGCAAATGGCAGAGCTCAGTCCAGTTGCACTTCTTCCTGGCGGATGTCAACAGGACTGCGCTCTTCCTGTCATTAGCCACGCGAATGTCATTGTATACTGCTCTGCAGCAGCTATCTACATGCATACACCAAATACAATTACTCTTCCCGCCTCGGCAGGAGCAGCAGTAGGAACAGAAAGAGTAAAAAATGAAAATGAAACATTTCATAATTATCCACTAACACGTATTTTTGCCAGCGGTGTCGTTGGTGTCATTTATTCCTTTGACTTTAATGACGAGTACATGGCATGCGTCACAAGCACTACAAACACAGTTGTCTGGCGCATCGCGGATGGAGAGAATTTAAATGACAAGCGTGTGCCGAGTTGTGTTGGTGAATTCTTCCGGCGTGAGGGTGGCCCGTCGGTGGTGCGGATAGCTGGAAAATATCACATTCTCTACGGTACAAAAACCGGCTGGGTCGTCTCCGTTAACATGAACGACGGCA
>NW_001849561.1:315475-317228 GCF_000209065.1 Trypanosoma cruzi
GTAATAGTGCGCTCTATGGACTGGAGTCTATCTGGTAAATATCTTGCCGCCGGGCTTAGTAACGGCGAGGTTGTTTGTTATTATGTGCATACTCAACGTGAGCACTGGCGGGTCAGTGTGACAACTGTGAGCACCGTCTATTTTGTGTCGTGGAGCTGCACAGAGTCGGGCGGTCATATTGCAGCTTCCCATCGTGACGGTCTGGCTGTGATTTCTGCGCGTGACGGTAAAATTTTACGTCATTACAAGACAAAGTCCCCTGTTTTGGGCATAGAATTTGACAGAAAACATCCAAAGCACCTTGCCGCGGCGTGTCAGGATGGGCAAGTACTTGTGTTTCACATCAGCTCAAGTCGTGAAGAACCCGCGCTCATACTTACAGGCCACATGGCTGCGGCTAGTAGTGTGGCATATAATCCGACTGTACCAAACTTTCTTCTTAGCTGTAGTCATGACACCACATTACGGCTATGGGATCTTTATTCAGGAGCATCGCATACTGCTTCTGTTTCATGCCGTGTATTACGTGGACATACAAATAGTGTAAATGCCATTGCATGGTGCAGTATTGCTCCGTATATTGCTCTTTCTGCCTCGTCTGATTGTACAGTGCGGCTATGGGATGTGCGTGGTGGAAGTAATTTGGCAACTGTTCGTGCTCACAATGCGGAGGTTATAGCATTGAGCACGCATCCCGAGCGTCCGCCTGTGTTTGCTTCCGTTTCGCATGATAACAGCATCATCTTTTGGCATTTGGGACTACTGAGACAAGTGTACCTTGAGGCCGCTCTGGGCAGAATTGAGCATTGCATTGTATCGGATGGCGCCTCTCTTTTGGCCAGCGCTGCTGCTTCTTCTTTTGTGGACCCTGCCCATTTGGTGACCGGTGATGTCGTGCAGGAGCTAAATAAGGAGTTGAAAGAAGCGAATCTCGCGCCGCACAAACGGATGGAACGACTTGTCCGGATGTTTGAATTTCCCTGTGGAGCGGTAGATTTGGCGCGGGCGGCAGGGTTTTCTGTTGATCCACAGGACGTATCCAACGCAAAGTGTACTGTTGTGCCCACTTCACGACTTGTGGAAGTGCATGGAAAGTGGGGAAAGACCAATGTGGAGAAGTCACATGGTAAAACCGTGACGAACGCAGGTGAGGAGTACAAGAAGTCTCGTATTATAGAAGCAGCCGAGTTTATGTTGCAGATTGGGAAAGTTGCCGAGTATTGTCAGTTGATGGCTGAAGTGGGTGAATGGGACCGTGCCATTGCTGCAGCGCCTGTCGTTAGCCGCGATTTCTGGCGTTCACTTTGTCTAAAAGCAGCGGAGACGATGGAAGCCGCTGGAAACACACGTGCTTTGCGTTATTTTATTATGGCTGAAGAGAGTGCTCGTGCCGCTCTTCTTGTTTCTCGTCAGTCGAATAAAAATTGGGACCTGGCGGCTGTCATTGCACAGACATGTCCACAACGTGTTGTGAATGAGACGAGTACAGAGCCTCCACACAACACGACAGTCGATACAAACGGTGTCTCTGCTGTTGTGAAAGGATTGTTAAATGCCCGTGCCACCGCGTTGGAAAATGCCATGAATCCTCGTATTGTTGCTGCAACGAAGCTTGCAGAGGGTGCCAATGATGATGCCGTGATGGATCTCATACACAGTGGGGACGTGGTCATTGCTCATCTTCTTGTTCACACCGTCCCACTGCAGCGTCAGACGACCATTGATGCCGGTTATCGTCTCTCCAATGTTGCTG
>NW_001849561.1:317328-319201 GCF_000209065.1 Trypanosoma cruzi
GCGGAAACACGCCACAGATGGACTTGGGTCCATCAATCAGCTAGCTGCCATGGCTCTGTCACCAAAGACGCCCGTGGGAACCGTGACGAGTGAGGAACTTCTGCACACGATGAGCAATTTTATAGATAGCGTTCTTCAGGCGGCGTTACAAGACATCGACAGTCCCAATGCCGTCTTTTACTTGAACCAGGCCTTTTCCGCCACGTGTTACGTGAGTCTGCCGATTCAATCAGCTTCCAAAGGCGCGAATTCTACGACGCCAACAGGATTCTCAACGACGATTACTGGCAATGGCACACACTCCGCAGCTGTGCGAAGGTTTCTTGCCCAGGTGTTTCTTCTTGCGGCTTTGATGTGCGTCAAGGTGTACCGTTTTCCTAATTTTCTTAACCCCACCTTTACGAAAGCTCGTGAACTTGCAGAGGGTGACAATCACCTCATGGTGCTTCTCTCAAAAGCGCAGCAGTCACTTGGGTCTTACTCTCCTCACTCTGTTGAGGTGGGCTGCCCAACACTTGGGGCATCGATACCCTCCTATGATATAGAAGATGGGATCCAGTTGAAGTCGATACTGACAAAGGAACCACTCGCTGGAGCGGTGCATGTTTTGGAGGACGGTGTCTCACTCATGGGGAAGAGTGAGGCGTTTCAGTGGATGTTATGTTGCGCCTTTTCACCCCTTGCGTCAGGGGCTCGGTTCTTACCCTTATAGAGACAAGCTTGAGAAATGCATGGCGGCAAAGGGGGGAGAGAAAAGTAAAATACACATGTATACATGAAAGAGAAGACCATGAAACTACAGGTACATAGAGAAAGAGACAGAGACAGAGAGAGAAAGAGAGAGAGATTGAAAAAGTTTTAATTGTACCTGGGTAATGAAATAGACAAATAGGTTCTTTGCAGTTGAAAGAAAACTTAGGGTTTAGTTGTAATTCTTTTTCCCTTTTTCTTTTTTTTTGTTGCTGTTTTTGGTTTTTGGTTGTTGTTTTCTCAAAATATGTATTTCACTGTGTATATATGCCATGGTTCTTCATTTGCCACCCTAATATATATATATATACATGTACCGAAAAGTACACCAAAGGGTTTTGATTAAACACAACGCGGGATGTGTAAAATAATAATAATTTTAGTGGATATTATATACATATATATATATATATATCTTTGTATGTATATATGTTGATAGATAGAGAGAGAGGTAGAGCGGACGAGAAGGGAAAGAAAAAAAAAAAAAAAAGAAAAAAAATGAATTGTAAAAGGAGAATGGGCAGTGAGTTATAGGGAAAGATAGAGGAATTTAAAAAAAAAAAATTTTTTTTTTTACAAAAGAAACCCCAAAAAGGAAATATCTGCAATGATCAATTTGAACTTTAGTCTATCTGTATGTGTTTGTGTGTATGTATGCAATGTATCCTCCTTTATATATATATATTTGTGTGTGTGTGTTGTTGTTTTCTTGTTGATAGAGACTGAGGGGGGGGGGGGGTGTGATTGATGTAACACGTCAGGTGGAGGGATGACCAACATGCAATTTAAATACCTTGAAAGAAAAAAAAAAGAAAAAAAAAGGTGGAAAAACACCGCGTTGAATGTTGCACACTTTTTGCTGTTGGTAGAATTGCCTGTTTGGGGGTTTATATAAATATATATACTTGTATTTATATTTGTGCATAGAGAGGGAGAGGGAGAAGTGAAGAGGAAAGTGAGGTGCCATTTTTTTTTTTTTTTTGGGGGGGTGGGTGGGTGGGGGGGTGTTTGTGTGCATGCTCTTCCTTTTTGCGCGGGGGTTCTTTTATTTTTATATATATTTTTTTTTCGTATTTCTGATGAGAGCGGGGAAAAAAGAGGGCGAGAAAAAGAAAAAATTTTC
>NW_001849561.1:319301-355128 GCF_000209065.1 Trypanosoma cruzi
ACGTCGCGGGAGAGACATGGCTGCAACAATGTGGCGGACAGGGATGGATATAACAATAATGACTACGGCACGGGGGAAATCACGGCGATGAGGGAGGAAGAGGGCAACGCAGCAGAACAAAGGGAAGAAATGGCTGGGGATCTCACGGGGCAGCCGGAGGGGCAAGCGTCTGGTGGTCAAATCTCAGAGGAGACGTCGGCGGAGGACGTGCTGCAGTACTGCCGCGAGATGATTCTTCGCCGTCACATCACTCCACCTCCGCAGTGGCGACGCATGCGCGTTGATCTGCCAGCTTCCATCGCCGAGTTGCGTCTTACGCCCTCCGCACCGGAGCAGATTCAAATCACACCGCCCATCACCCCGTCGCCCTGCGTTGTCTTGCAGCTCGACAACAGCGTGCCGGAGGGGATGACAACTAAGGAGTACGCCAGGAGCCTCGTAAAATACGTCATGGACCTTCTCGCCTACCAGCGGGCCTCGACCGCCATCACATCACTGCGGTTCGTTAAGATTGGTACAGAATTATCGCAGCTTGTTTTGACATTTGGTCGCGATGTACAGCTGGCATCGTTGGTGCTCGGAGAATTTGCGAAGGTCGGTCTCCGCGCCGGTTTTGGTGCTCCAGTCAAAGAACACGTCCCAAATGCGACATTCCGTGTGACGGATTATTACATGACGCTACATGATGGCACAGGTATCAATACAGAAGATATTACCACACTGTTGGGGTCAAAACGGTCGCCGCAGGACATCGTTGTATTGGCGGGATATGAGCCCGGCGTATTTTACGCGGCGATGCGGCGTCCAGAGGCGGTGTACGCTTGGTTATGGAACCCCTTCTGCTCCTTTGTGGTGCAGCGGACACTCTTTGAACAATGCGGGGTGCTTGTGACGATGGCAGACTGCCCGCATGAGTTTGCTGGTCGTAGTAGGGCCACGTTTGCTTCGCAGCAGCAGCAAACGGGGAGAGGCCGACGCGAATTGGAGGGCGATGATCACAACAACAATGACGACGACATGGCTGACAGTGGCGTCGAGGAAGACGACGACGAGAACGACGATGACGATGTCAATGACAACTTCAAAAAGAACGGTGAGAATGACGATGACGCGTTTGTTGACGGTTTTGGAAGGGGAGGACGAGCAGCAAAGAATGACGCACCGGCGTGGAGCCGCAATGCAAAGGAGGAGATTGATATCTTTGAGGGAGTTGAGAAGCAAACAACTCGACAAGCAGCATTTCCGGGCTTTGTTGATGACGACATCACAGAACTTCTTCATCAATTGAATGCAGAAAAGCATCAACAACAACAACAACAATCACAAAAACAAAAACAAGAAGAGGAAGTAGAAGGGCTACAACAGCAACCTGCGATGTACGCAGGCACGGCCCCGCCGGTTGTGTCGTATGATCATTCGGTTGATGGAATGATGGCGTCTATGCCTTATACCCAAGCACCTGCTATGCAGCAACAAATTCAATCGCAGTATGCGTACTACGGCGGTGGTCCACTTTTGCCTCCATGGCAAAAACAACATCAGCAGCAACCGCAATTGTTAGGGAAGACGGTGCCATCAATGTATGGTACGACGCCACCGTCCAATGACATTCACGTGCCGCCACGCGAGCAGAATGTAAATTATCCTAAACTTGTGGATGAAGATAACATCAATAATACTTTTTCCGATACTGGGAACGAAGAAGATATGGAGTCAACGTCAAGGATGGCACAGGCACAACAACAACAACAACAAGGGCAGCAGCAACAGCAACAGCAACCAAGACCAATGTATTGGATTCCAGGGGGAGGAAGCATTCCTGTTGTTGGTAATGGTGGTATTCTGTACCCTGTGTCATCACCCTCTCCATATCTTACGCATCCCTTCTTCCCATCAATACAGTTGCCATTGCAACCGAACCCAATTCATGACAAGATGAATGCTATGCCTTCTATTCTTGGGCAGCCTGTGTACAGCACCCCCTACAATAGTGTTGGTGTTAGAGTTGGAATTCAAAACAACACAAATCAACATTCCAATGTAGGTATTCTTGCCCGTCCTCCTGCAACAAATGCACCGCTACCAATACCACGTGTTATGACGGTCGAGAGGGCGCAAGAGTTGGCTAGCAGAGTTGTGGAGCTAGCGCGAATCGTATTTACGACATCATCATCATCATCGTCACCAGCAGCAGCAGCAGTAGTAGGAGGAGGAGGAGGAGGAGAGGAAACAGCAGTAACATTGCCATCAACGGATAAAATGACGGAATTAGACGCAACCGTATCGATAACTTCACCGGAAAACGAGATGAGTTCCACTTCCGAGGCATTGTTTCCACAGGTGCCATGTACCGCCACTGTGCCCCGCATGAGTGCCGAAATGGAGGATCTCATGTCATGTATTCGGGAGGAGTATGTGCAACTCAAGGAGGTGATTGAGAACTCATCACCTGAAATGCAGGAAAGCCATCGCCGCATTGTATCCGCCCTTCTCACTCATCGATCACATCTGCTGGAAATCAGTGAGGCGACGGATTGGAACCCTCAAGAGGAGAGTAACATGGATGAGGAAAGGACAAGGAGTCTGCAGCTGCCAGCTCTTCTTCCGTATTTGTTGGCAACTACGGAAGGAACAGAACTCGTGTCCGCTATAGCGTCAAATGACACGGAGCAACTTCTACCACTCCTGACACGATATGTGCTACCGTTTTTATTGGATGTCACGGTCGTGCGGTCTGTCGTCACAGTGGCGTTACGTGCGGAGCCTACAGCAGAGAATCCGCTTGTGAAACGTATTTTACGTCACTGGGAGGCATTGGCCAACTGGTTGCATGAATACATTAATTGCCAGGCAGCTGCTGCGGAGGTGCGTGCAGAAGGAGAAATTGAACATGCTTCAGTAACCCTGCCGCCATCGAAATCCACAACAAAGTCAAACGTAGTACGACGACTCACATCGCATGTAGGGAATACAATGGACATGCTTTTAGCGGCCATGTCGGCTGAGCAGCGCACTTCCACCAAGGCGTATCTTGACACGACAAAAGCACTTGATACATTTGTAAAGTCCTTGCAAACGGTGGAGCAACGGGAGTCCGTGCAGGATATAGAAGTAGAAGGGGAAAAACAAAGAACCGCCGTTGTCTCTCACAAGTTTATGACCACACTCTGGAGTGCTGAAGGTGCTATTCACCGTTCTTTAATGCGCCTTTACCTCAATGCTAACCTTTTGGACGGTACGAAGTTGGTAGATCTTTTATTTGCCCCACAATCTTCCTTGACACGGGATCAATATTACTTTGTCCTTGTGGCCTTTTCCAAGAGCCTTGTTAGTCAGGTGCTGAGCGAGGAGACGGCGCGTGCATGTGGTGCATTCTTACGTTTAATGGAACAGAAGTTTCTTAACGTGGAACCCTCTACCACGGAGGACAACGTCAGTGGTGGTGGTGGTGGTGGCAAAAACAACAGCAGCAGTAGCAGCAGCACACATGTATTGACAGAGAAGGACGCCGTACACCTTGTCGATACTGCGCTGCGGGCCATTGCTTCGGCAGAAGTGTATTCTTATCTGCGTGATGCGTACTTTACAGAGCCCCCGCCGATGAGACGATACGAAAAGGTGGAGACGAGGCTAGCGCGACCAACGCTGCCGGTCAGTTCATTCTCAGCGCCTCCTGGACCACAGCAACATTCTTACCAACAACAACAACAACAACAACAACAACAACAGGGGGCGGATGGACAAAATGTCTCCTCAACGAGCGGTTGGCAAGCGGAGTGGACGGCCGCAATGCGTAACTACCCGCAGCTTGGTGACCCGTTTACACCGCTGCCGACAGGATGGACAAGTGCACTGAGTCGTTCTTATGGGCATTATTACTTCAAGAATGCAAAGGGTACCGCGACATACAAGCATCCGACAGATGCGGCCGAATTCATGGCAACTCCTCAGGCTTTTCTGCAGGAACACGGTGTAACCATTACCCTTGCTGATGTTCTTGCGTACGCAAATAGTAAAGGCAGTAGTAAGAATGATAATGCTAATAACTCTAAGAAAACTGATGAGGAGGAGGAGGAGGGAGAGGGAGAGGTGGGAGTTGCGGCGCCATCAGGAGAAACGGCAACAAAAACCCACGTTTTTGATAATGCTGTAAACATCACAGAGGAACAGGCGGAAAATTGGTTTGCGGATCAGCGAATGCGCGTGGAGGCGCTTGACATGGCAACTCTGGCACTCTTAAAGGTTAAGTACCGTGTCGGTGGAGGTGCGGGAAGAAGCGGTGGGCACAGCCGGGGCAGGTCTAGTCGGCATCGACGTGACAGTAGCGAGAGTCATCGTCACCACAGTCATTATCATAACCATCATCATCAAACCCGTAAACGTGCACGCGGGAGTCCATTGAATACGCTTGAATTGCAACGCAAGCTTGTCAAAATGAGCAGTTACCCACCACGCGGCCACCCGTTTCTTCCGCTTCCGCGTGGATGGACATGTAACCTCAGCTCTTCCAATGGGCTTTACTACTTTCGGCCGCCGCGGGGAAACCCTGTTTATCAGCATCCGGTTACCCGACGCGAGTACCGCGCCTCGCCGCAAGCATTTGTCTTGCACCATGGCATTTACGCCAATGCGATCGCGGTTGAGGCACAAAAATCCGTAGAGGAGGTTGAGGGATGGTTGGCGGATCAACGACAGCGCGACGAAGTGTTGGATGCGGCGGTAGTTCTCATGGTTCCGATTGAATATGCCTTGTGCCCGGATTACGATGAAGATGACGCCCAGGCTGAGAGTGATCATCATCATCACAAACATCAGAAGCAGCAGCAGGAAGGGGAGCGACAGGAGTATGATGAAGAGGAAAAGCAACAGCAGCAGCAGCAGGAAGACGAGCACGATGGAAGTAACAGTCATCGTAGTGCCACCTCTCACAACCCCACGATCAATTAGCGCTAAAATTTGCTTTTCTGTCATTTATGCATGTGCGTAGGGCATTCAAGAGGATGTTGTCGTTGTTGTTCTTGTTCTTGTCTGTTCTCCCGCCTTTATAGAGAATGAAGGAAGAACGGCAAACAAACACACATATATAAATAGATTTTAAGAAACGAAAAGAGAGTGTGTGTTTCAGCGTCTGTGGCTTTTTGTGTGCTGCAATAAAAGAGGAGCAAAGAAATACAAATATATTTATATATTTATATTAAAGGAGTAAATTTATGTTTACCTTTTTCGGCATCTTTTTTTTTTGTTTTTTTTTTTTTTTCCCGCAGCAATCATTTGTTTTTGTTGCTGTTTGTAGTTCTTAATGTTCCCATTATTTACCCCCCTTTCGTTGTTGTTGTTGTTTTTTCTTTGCTTTTCGTGGGACTTCTATTCTTCTCCATCCCCATCATGTCTTTTCCCAGCGTCTTCCACATAACTCTTGTTCAACAGTAGAGGAAGCATCGACCGTGAGGGGGTGGGTAATTGAACGGTGTGTCTTTATCCGTCTTTATTTGCTTGTGCGTGTGTGTGTGTGTGTGTGTGTGTGTGTGTGTGTGTGTGCTTGTGAGGCTCATAACCCTCGTTTGTGGAGGGGGAGGGGGAAACAAACGGTGGAGGAGTTAAATAATATATATATATATATATATATTAGGCCGCCTGAGGTCGAGGGACACGTTTGTATTTGAGAAATGCCATCTGCAACCGAATCACTTCGCTGGGTCAAGTACGACGATGTCTACTACGCCTCGCTGATTGTGCCGGACCACGACGCACCGATGCCCGTGGAAAGTGGACATGTGTTTGTGTACTTTCTTGGCACTGAAAGCGGTGCCGTTGTGCCGATTGGCGACACGTCTCCGTACGACCCGCATGACACGTCACGGACAAGTCATCCTGCTGCCGCGGCGGGTGTTCTTGTGGCACAACAAATCATTGCGGGGGCAGAAGCAGCAGCTCAAGAAGAACTATCAAAAGGAGGTGGAGAGGAGACAGGGGGTGGCAGGAGGAAGGCGAAGGAGAGAGAGATTCCAAAGAAGAAGGAAAAGAGTGGTAAAACGAAGCATCATCGCAAAGAAGATTTAAATGCCTTGAGGAGAAGGGCAGCAGAGGAAGAAGAAGAAGAAATGGAAGCGGAAGTGGAAGAGGCAGAAGAAGACAGGGTGTTGGAGAAAACGTTATCCATGCTTAATAAAAGGAGTAGAAGGAATCAAAAGGAGAGGGATCAGGAGGAGGAAGAGAATGCCTTGTTGCGGATTGATGCTTATAGGGGTAGTAAGAAGTCTCATGTTACTGTTGAAGATGAGGAGCAAGATCAAGAACAAGAAGAAGAAGATAGCAAGAGAAGTAACAAAGAAGTGAGCAACGAGGAAGTTGAGCAGAGAAATCGTTGGGATGATATGGCGGAAGATCTTAATCTCACCATGCAATCCAGTGTTGGTGGTGGCAGAGGCACTCATACCAGGAGTACTAGCAAACGACATGCAGATGCTTACCCGGTTTCTTTGGATAGCGGTTCCATTGTGGTGCCTTTCCTTGCGGAGATACGTCATTATTACCGCGCGGTACTTCAAGAGGCAGTGGAGAGTGATCGTATTGTGAATCTACAGGAAGCAGAACTTGTTCGTATGATAGAAAGTGCGTTGCTTCAACGGCGTGGCGAATTGATTTACGTCCAGCAGATGTTACAGGACGTAGAGGCGGAGTATCATACGGTGGCTGGTGGGGACCCAAGCTATGCCTCGGACAGGGACACCGCACTGCTCGAGGAAGCGGAGGCCCTTCGCAGCCAATTGGCTCAACTCAAGTCTTCTTTTGATATTGAAGACATGATTAAGAAACATCTCCATCTTCGGGATAAACTGCCAGAGCGGCGAGAACGCAAACGCCCTGGCGTTGCTGCTGCTGGCAACTCTACCTTCGCCGACGCATCCCTTGCATTTGTTTTAGATGTGCAGGCCTCCACCGCCATGCCGCGTGAGCTGACGCAACAGTTGGCACATCGTTACCGTGAGCAGCGTGTGCGCCGTGAGCGGCTCCTTGCCTCGCAGCATGGAATTGGAAAGATTGGATTTTCCGCGCCAGTGACTCGTGTAATGGAGAAGTGGCGGCAGTCGCGTGAGTTGATGGTGCTTGACCCGCGTCGGGAGAGTCAACCCGTTTCTCGCCGCTACTCTGAGAGCCTCGCAAAGGTGGAGCGACATGCCATAAAGTGTCTTTCAGCCGCAAAAGGATCGTCAAATCAGCTGTTCTCTCTGTACCTGTTGCAACAAGGACAAAGACAACCACAACGCGCCTCGAGGAACCTTTACAACTTTCATGAGTTTCACGAAGATGAGGAGGAAGAGGCGAGGCAGCGTCAGACGACAGCCATGTATCAAGTAAGCAGCAGTCATCCGTACACACCATTTGCTGGTATGCAGAATGACACGGATGATATTGCGCATGATACGTTCCAGGCCCCACTTATTTCACCGTTACGAACGAGTTTTGATCCACGTGCGACCTTCGCAGTGGATTTGGGAGAGATCCGGCAGGGGAACACGCTTGCAGAGCAGCTAGCGATGCAGAGCATGCAGTATAGCCACAGCATTTGTCTCCCATCTCAGGAATCGGTGTGGGAAAACAGTGAGGTTTACGAAGGTGCGCAGCGAAGACGCACCGGGCGACCGATGAGCCGTGCTGGATCCATGTCTCGGGCGTCATCACGGGCCTCTTCCGTTGCACGCGAGCATACTGACGCCACTTTCAAAAAGAATAGCACCCACCGTAATAATAATAATAATAGTAACAATAATAATGTGAAAAACAGAAATGAGCGACACTCACGGAATGATTGGCGGGCCTCAGCCAAGCGTGCAATTCTTGAGCAGCTCACATTGTACTTGCGAGGAATCCGTGGAAAGCCCACCGTGCTCAACAAGGATCAATTTCAGTTTGTCGCGAAGAAGCTCCTAGAAAGAGCAGTAAGAATTGAGTCCGAACGTACTGGCATTTCCATGTCGCTTCAAGCAAATAACGCGAATGCTCCTTTTACGAAGGACATTGAGGCCCGCTTGCGCAAGTCAGTGGATAATTACGTCGTGCGCCACTTTGTCACCACCCGCACTCCTGAGCCACAAAAGAGGAACCGGGGTGCTGATATAGGAACGGCATCCATGGATCAGTGGGTGACATCTACTCGTGATATGACAAGGAAACAAGAGGATGGCGATGAGACGCGATCTCTCATGGGCGCATATCCGCATTCCCACAACTCACCGGTATACGATGAATGGTGATTGTGCCGGGTATATGTATACCGCTTCTTTTTGTTGTTGTTATTGTTGTTGTTTTGGTAATGAAACGCCCAAATGCCCAATCACATCGCACATTTATGTCTGTTCTCCCAGGGAGAACTTTGCGGATTGAAGCAGCTGCTATCAATGAATTAGATGCACGGTAAAAAGGCAAGGATGGGAAAAGGAAAAAAAAAAGTGCGTGTAATTAATGCAAGCAGAAAATAGAAACACGCAGCGTACTAAGATGAAGGGAAATGGGGGGGGGGAGGGAGGAGGAGGAATGTTTGCGATATGTTTTGAATTATAACCTTCTCCTTACATCCCTCATCTTTTTTTTTCATTATTATTATTATTATTATTATTATGTTTTACGCTTTATTATGACGTTATTGGACTTTATTGTCAACAGTATTATAATTGCTCATATTATTTCCTTACCACTGCAGCTGATGGGAGCATTGAAGTGCGGGAAGTGGCGTCTTCTATCGTTGTTGTTGCTGTTGTTGTTGTTGTTTTATCTGTTTTGTCTCTCTCTCTCTCTCTCTCTCTCTGTGTGTGTGTGTGTTGTTTCCATGCGTCATGATGTGTTAGGAGTCGGGTGGATGATTTCCTGCGCAGCCATTCAAAAACTAGAGCGTTACGGCCAACTTGGCCAGAAGCGCCGAAGCGTCGACGACTTTGTGCAGTCATCGCTCAAGGATCCCAAGCGTGGCAATGTGTACGCCCTGACGCACATGCCGACGTGGAGAAGCTGCTTGGCAGCCCTGACACCGGACGACATGCTGAAGATGCAGCCTGCTGTTGTCGATAACGACGATGAAGATGATGATGATGAAGGGCAATTGCACAACGTGGGCGGTGGTAAAGAGGCGACAGTGGCAGCACCGGCCCCTGTGATTGTAATCAGTGACTCCCTGCTGTACGCCATAAGTTTTGCCACGGCGCTTGTGGCACATCACTTGGACGAGCAGCGATACGTGGAAAGAAAGGAGAAGGAGGAGGAAAAAAAGGCACAGAAGAATAAAATTAGGAGGGGAGACAATCCCGCGGTGTTGGTTGGAAAAGTCTTTCTCTCTCGGCTGGAAGAAGCGGAGGAGCTGCTTGCGGTGCTTCAGGCTGTCGCGGAGGCGTGTGGCCGTCACGCCCATCATCGCAACGAGGGCTCGCCAGTTGTCACGCAGGCGTTGGCGCATCTTCTTTCGACAGCCGCTGACACCGTCTTGATCGCCACCATCCTGCGGCAGACGGACATAAATAACGAAGAGGCTGAAGAGAGACGAAGGATTGGACTCTGTCGCCATGCCACCGCATTGGTGGCGGTAGCTGCGACGCAACTTCGCACGGCTCGGGCGCGAAATCCCTTAAATACGCTTCATGACGTCCGCCCATGTCCAACACTTCTTCAGCAGTTTCTCGCAAAGTCAAAAGGCATTTCCTCAACGGCGACGAGGACGATGAAAAGCAAAGACACTGGTATTGTCGGTGTGCAAAGTGAAATAGAGAAAGAAGACATGGACGCCATTGTTATTTTAACTTTAGTTGCGTGGGCCGCTGTAGCGCCGCATGGGGGTTTAATTGCCCGGCTTGCGCCCTTTACGCTCTTTCAGAAACTTAGTCTGGTGGATGCCATAGTAGCGGAATCACCGGCGTCGTGCTGTTGCGTCGAGGTGTCACGCTACCGACGCACGTTGGCCTCTTTGGTTTCCAGCACGGCGTGTAATCGAGCAACACGTTTGGTCGTGTATTTTCGCGGGGACGATATAAAACTTATGCAAAACAACGTACGCGACAATGCGGAGTATGCACTTCACACGCATGTGACGACACCACCCGCAGAAGAGGCGACACTCCGCTCTGTGGCGCAACTGCCGGAAGGACAACAGCAACACGCGGCTTTTCTTCTTGTCCAGTGGATGGCGAGCATTCCTTTCTTTTACCACAGTTTCTGCGCAGAACAAAGCTGGACCGCCTTTGCCCAAGAGCAGCGGCGCATGGTGTTATTGAAGGAAAGTCAGGCACGACGAGAACGAAGGAACCAACGGCGTTATAACAAGAACTTTGGTAATAACCCTTCTTTTTCCCCCGTGTCTGCCTCCAGCCGCGGTAGCAGCATCACGACCAATGATGATAATACGTCTAATACTAATACTAATAATAATAATAATAGCAATCATGATGGTATCGTTCAAAAGAACATTAGTCGTAGTGATGGGAACGAGGGTACTGTTGAAAAAGAATATGATGTTGATGATGAGGACGAACGAAAGTCTCTAATCTCGAATCAAAGTGCACTTTCGCTGGCGAGCCGGGCAAGTATGATTTCAACCATGTCCAGATCATCCATGACGTCATACCGTGCGTTTCTTTCCGTCATTGAAGCAGCCCGCAGCGATGGCAATCACATGGAGAACGCATTGCATGTTCACCAGTCCGAGGACGGTAACACGAACCTGCCACTTATCCTTCTGGAGGAAGTCACACTTGCGCTACAAAGATTTATGGGTACTGCCAGTGATTCTAGCGTTGCCGCCATGTTTGATCGCTTTTCTCTTCAGATATTGGCGTGGCGCACGATTGGCGAGTTGTACACGTTCATTCAGAGCACCATAACTACTGCGGCGCCTTCATCATCCTTAGCATTTTCTAATAACATGACGGCAAGTATCCGTCCTATGACGGTTGCAATGGATGAGATACCTGCTGTGTTTCACTTTGGTCAAGACATTCGCTACAACAGAGGCCTTGGCTACGAAGTACTTGGGCTACTTTTTGCCAAGGTTGTATTGCCACAACTGCTCACCACATGCGGTGGGCCTCCAGTAGCACAACGACGCATGGAGCCGGCCATTACGTATTGCCTCTCCGCTTACGAGATTATTGCACCGCAAGTTATTGATCAGAATGTATCAGCGATTCTGCGCATTGCGGCTCGTGTGGCGATGGATGTGTCATCACAGGAGAATAAAAGTGAAATCCGCACTGCTTCCACTACTCTTGCCCCAATGAGCACAACAAATACGACCACCATTCTCCATGAATTCCTCATCAGTCTTGTGACTCGGCTGGGGAAGAGCAACCAGATTCCAATGCTGTTGGATGCCATTGTTTCTCATGTTAAAAAGGAGGGAAACACGATTCAATCTGCGGACATGCACGGAGATGATGCCATGGTGGCAGGGTTGCATGAAATATTTTCCCACCCACGTGTGAGGGCAGCTCTTGTACAGGCGTGTGGTATTTCACTTGATCCAGAGGAGTTGCTCATACATCTTCTACAATACGTCTCGCGCTGGGCTTCGGAGGAGAATGAGGATGAAGAGGCTGCCGATGCGGAAGCGAACTCGGGAAAAGAGCCATCAAAGGTCAATACAACATCAACCACATTGTCACACTTGTTACCGCAGGAAGTTCTCTTCATTCTGGATATTGTGGCAACTGTGGCGGAGGGTATTATTGCCACCTCTGTCACCGCTGTTACCCTTTTGGAGCGCGCCGCGGAATTGGAACTTACCCTCTCCACGTTTCTGGTAAACCGCCTCCACAGGACATTTTTTTCTGATAAAATGGAAGAGGAAAAAGAGTATGGTAGGTCGCGGAATGAAAACAAGGGAAATGCAGTATTGAAAGTCTCATCTCCTTTTGCGGGTGGGGAGGAAATTGTGCGTCCCAAGATGCAGCGCCGTCTTGTGTTGTACACACTTCATGCCATTTATCAAGCGCGTGAATTAATTTTTGGTTGTCTTCAGGACCTTGGCATTCAGAACGTGGAGGCCTATCTACAGATGATGGAAGAGACCATGTGGCAAGTGCAAAAAAATATCGGGGCCCTTGTTGGCCCCCTCTCTATTGACGATCTCGATGCGGCAATGAGTCTCTCTACACAGATGCGTCATGCGCCGTATGTACATCGCGCCACTTTATTGCCGCAGTTTGTACTGCAGCGCCTCACTCTTGCGCGGTCTGTTTCAGTGGCTTTAAACGTTGCAGTGAAGCCCTTAACAGAGGCTAGACGACTAACGACCTTTGTGTTATGTCACATGCGCCTTGCCAGCGAGGGTGGCTACTTGCCTGAGGGAGAAACGACGCGCGCCTTGGAACTTGCTGATCGAATTACGGAAGAGGAATGGAAATGTATTGTGGAGTTTGGTCGCCCCAAACGCGTTTGTCACGCGCTTGTATGGCTTTTGCGGACCACGTTTGCTGTTTCTCCCACCGCATGGCGTTCTGTCTCTTGGCTTACACGTTGTCTCAACACTTGTGCCGGATTTCTCCTGGAAGCACTGTGTGAGGTCATCATGGGTGTGAATGACGACGAGGTCCGTGCCTGTTTCTATCGACATGTCAAGAGGGACAGCAACGTAGAGGATGATGATGGAAAGGGAGAAGAAATGTTGTTGCAGCTCTGTCTTGCCTTGGAAGATGTCTTGCGCCGCCTCGGTCATATTCCCCAATGGCCTTCACTTCTGCAACGCGCCGTCCATTGGTTGCTGCTTATTCAAAGGGAAAGAGAGGTGCTTCAGGATGCTAAAGAGGAAGAGGAAAAAATGAATAAAAAGAAAAAGAAACGAATGAGAACATTTCTACTGGAGAGTCGAGTCCTACAGTTGGTTGCGGATTTTCTGTTGTGTGAGGAAGGTGTTCCGTCGCTTTTTCGTCGTATCCTCTTGCGACCTGAAGAATCCCATTCATTGCAGCGTGCTGGGCGTAAGAATGGCAGAGAGAAGTACACCGTAATAAATGAGGCCTTTGTGCGGGCAATTAGGGTGCCATTTGTCCCATCCGCCGCCATCCTACATACGGATGTTGGCGCCCCGGACAACAGGAACGTCCGGGTGGATAATGATAGTGACATTGAGGATGAAGAAACTGAAGGTGAAACGATGGCGAAGCGAACCGCTTCTGTGTGCAACATACTTGTTCGTCAAATATTTTCCAGAGAGCTTGCCATCTTGCTGGTCCATTACAGCGAAAGAGGTGAGATGGCGCACTGTGGAGCGACGATCTTGCGACAAGTTTACACAATAGCGCTGAGTGCGTGCTGCGGGGAAAAGGCCGCAACGGACTCCCCGTCACAAGCACACAACTTTCTATTGGCTGTCGTGGACGAGATGTACCGTCTCTGCTGTGAGGATGACAACTTTTCTGCGTTGTCTTTGTTTTTGAAAACCATGAATAATAACCCGGTTGCGTTTGCCAGCGCAATCCCAAAGGGGACGCCAGCGGAAGTACACAGGCGGAAGCGTCAACGTCATGAAACAAGGGCAGAATCCTCTTTGGAGGCAACAAACGACTTAGCGACGCTGGCCCCAGACAATAATGAGGATCACGAGGAAGAGGAGCATGAGGGAGAAGTAACGAAGAAGAATCATAATAACCATCATGACTGTGGAGAAACGAGGCCTCTTCACGAGATCGCGGTGCGGTGGATGGATCTCCTTGGTGAACTATTTTTGCGGGTATTAAAGAGCATCAAGATAGAGACGAAGGAACATCTATTGCATTGCTTCACGGCTCTTTGCATCTCTCTCAAGCGTGTTCGTGGCTATGCAGTGATGCCTCAGGGTTCTGGGAAGCGGCCGCATCAGCGCCAAGAAAAAGAAGGGCATTTTGATCGGTGTCTTGGCACCAGTCTCGCGTTTGCAGCAATGGCATCCCCCCGTGCTTCAGGTGCTATCGAGGAGTTACGTCAACTCTTTGCCCCGAATGATGAGAAAATGCGTCGGAACAGCCTTGTCACACTTGTGCGGCTGCTAAGTTCAGGGAAGGAGTCCGCACTGCAAGCCTTGTGGGTTTTGTTTTTGTTACACGATGGACGACAGCGCCGCGTAGCCGTGGGGGAAGAAAATGGTATCACGAAGGACTATGGTTGTTGGCTTGCTGCAGTGATCAGCAACTTTGACCCACAGCAAGATTACAGTACCAGTGAGACGGCCATGAGTGAGTTACTTGCGGCAACGGAGTCCTGGGCGACGGGAGCGCGGCGGGGAAATCACAGTTTCTCATTTGTTGCAATGCAGCATGACGCGGTGTATCGCACCGACGCAGCGACACGATGGTTGTTGGATCAACTGCGTGTGGTGCCCTCTATTCTTCATGCCTTCCCCACTGACAGCGCCCCCGTGCTGCTGCAGGAGTACATGCACACCCTCTTACATGAGGCGATATCGACTTCTTCTTTTTCCTTCTTCTACGCCGCAGCCTGTCCGTCCTCGTCAACACCCACTGCCTTCATCTCTCAGTGCTTGAGTCGACATGAGAAATTGCTTCGGGCTGCCTGCAAGGCGTTGCATCAATTAAGCGCCGTCCCACACATGCGGTTTAGCGCGTGGCGCGGGGATGTGAAGCGGCTGCTTGTGGTGAGCGGCTCACGTGTTTTACTTAACAGCGCTGCAAAGGCATTGTGGTGTCAGGTGTTAGAACTCTGTGCCCTGCCGCTACCGGCGCTTCATGACGACGATATGTTCATTGATCATGAGCTGAACTTTATTCATGCTCTCTTAGCCAAGTCGAGTGGTACGCGTTATTTGGAGGAGGAGATGCTCCTTCGAGTATTACGCCTCCTTACACGAACACTTCTTCCTCTCGGTGTTTTGTGGCGACGGCCCCATCTGCTACCGGCGTTGATGTCTGCGCTTCTCACGCGATTTCTTGAAAGTGTCTCACGTGGACACTCCGGCCAAATCTTGTTTAATCAACTGTCATCCTTCTTCTTTCAGCTTGTGAGGGACGCAAACCACGGCAGCAAAGACAGTAACCAAAGCGGCGGCCACGTATCACCGTCTGTGAAGATGCTTTGCCTTGCCTCGATCACATCATGTCTCTTCCGTCAGTCTGTAGCGTACATTGACGTTTTCACGACGCACAGCAGTGATCTTGACTTTCTTGCCGTGGACTTTTTGAAGGCATTGCAGCGTATTCACCTACCGCCTCGTCAAACCCCGTCTGTTCCGCAGCAACAATGCCCTGTGTGGTCGGACGCGACACTGTGCGATCTCAGCTACGCTTGCGTTGGCCACGATGACGCTCAGAGTCTCCTGCGGCAGGCAGCTGAACGTGTGGAAGAGGAGGAGGGCAACGGAGATCGCCAGATCTTTATGATACCAAACTGAAAGTGAAATAAGAAGGAGCAGAGTGGGTATGCGCCCACGTATTTGTTTTTCTTTGTGCCGCAAAAAAAAAAAAAAAAAAAAAAAAAATGAATCAAAGAAAAAAAAATAAATAAATAATAAAAATGGACGTAATTGACTATTTTTAAGGGAAAGGAATAATAATAAATAAATAAAAAAAAGAGAAAAGCTCAGTGTGATTTGTATAGCATCACGAAGAAGGGGCGGAAGGGCCTCTGTGGTGTACGGTATTCATGTATTGCACACGTATGCATGAATCCCTTTAAAGCAGTGAATAAAGTTTTCATTGCGGTTTTGTTGTTTTTGGTTTCTTCCTTGGGCAATTTATGCATGCATGCATCTATGCCTTTTGGTGGGCCAGCGGGAAAAAAAGAATTTAAAACACACACACACACACACACACACACACACAGTTCCAGGAGAAAGACAAAATAATGGTTTTTTCGGAGACTTTACACGACGCCACGGCGTTGCATCGGCTGCACGATCACAGGCTAATGGAACTGCAATTTTCTCAAATGGGAAGGATAGGTAAGATTGCAAACCAAATAAAAAGTGTAATACGTATGGTGACAGATTTGGGCGGGTTTTTGCCGATTTTGTTGACGCTCAGCGCATTCTTTTTGGGGTGGCGTGCCGTTGGAATCATGGCGAACTGCGATAATCCACTCGTGGTAGTGCTCTCCGGCAGTATGGAGCCGGCCTACCACCGTGGTGACTTATTGCTCCTACACAAGATCTCAAAGGTGAATATTGGCGATGTTATTGTTTTTAGTCTTCCTGGTCGCACCGTTCCCATTGTACATCGTGTACATGGCGTGCATGAGGACGGCGGCACGTTGTTGTTTCTTACAAAAGGTGATAACAATGAACTTGATGACCGCACACTTTATCCTGAGGGATATCATTGGGTACGGGACGAGGATGCTACGGGGAAAGTTTTTGCCATTATTCCAAATGCTGGCTTTTTGACCATTTTATCAGAGGACAGGCCGTGGATTAAATTTCTTGCGTTGTCGGTTGCCATCTTGTGGGGATGCATAGCCGGCGGATAAGGAATCCTTTAGACACCACAACTGACAAAACACTCAACTTACTGTGTATTACTTAACAAAACATGTGCGCTCCGCTTGTAGGGAAGGAGAAGAGTAATAATGTATAGAGGAGTTAATGTTTTCATTTTTTTTTCTTGTACGACGGAAGGGGGTTTATTCTTTGTTCTTCTTTCCGTTCCTGCCACCTTCCCTCTTTCTCTCTTTCGGTGCGATGCTCCGATTGAGTCCCTCTTTGCGCCCATGTCTGTTCTCATTGGGGCCCTTCCACACCCTCCCCCATTCATGCTCCCTTTTTTTTTTTCTTTTCGATTCGTCTTGTGGATAATGTACGCAGGTAAGCAAAAGGCATAAAGTGATTTATAAAAGGGAAAAGTGATTTTTGTTTGTGTTTGCTTGTGTGTGTTTTTGTCAGATGGAGGAGAATCATGCAAATGACAGCAATAATAACAACGGCGAGGCCGGGGAGAAGCCAGCGGTAAAGTCCGAAACCCCGCTGGTCTCCATTAAGGTTGTGAATGCCGATGGCGCCGAGATGTTCTTCAAGATCAAGTGCGGGACGCAGTTGAAGAAACTATTTGATGCATATTGCAAGAAGCAGGGTATCTCTCGCAGCAGCGTCCGCTTCTTGTTTGATGGCTCACCGATCGATGAGTCCAAGACGCCGCAAGAATTGGGCATGGAGGATGACGACGTGATTGACGCCATGGTTGAGCAGACAGGCGGGAACACGTTTTGATCATCCGCATGGTATTTTTTCTCCGTGGCTCGTAGATTAATTCCTGCCTCCTTCCCTCTTTCTCTCTTTCGGTGCGATGCTCCGATTGAGTCCCTCTTTGCGCCCATGTCTGTTCTCATTGGGGCCCTTCCACACCCTCCCCCATTCATGCCCCCTTTTTTTTTTTCTCACTCTCCTACATTCTCACTTTTGGTATTTAATGGAGTATTCAACATGTCGGAGTCGAAGTTGAAGCTGTCGCGGGAGGATGTGCATGAATTTGTTCGTGCCATGACGGCAGAGATGCAGACACCGTCTTTTTTTGAAAAATTGCGCGAGGCGGTCAAGCAGGAGCCAATCCCTACAAGCGAGTCGGAGCTTATGGCCGTCTTTGAGGGTCTGCAGGTGGAGTTTCTCACACGTTATGAGGCTACACGAAAGTGTGGGGAAAATGAGCAACAAGAGAAGCAAGATAACGCGACTATACCAGATGGCAACGCAATCCTGCAAGAACTGAGGGAGGCAGTGCTGCACTACCCAGACAAGGAGACAGAAGGAATGATTAGACAAATGTGCATGTTGCAGGAGTCGCAGATGCTGTCGGTGTGCGCGTCCACGCCTTCACTGGCGCCGCTGGTGCAGCCAAGGGGAGATGGGTGTCAGCATGCTCATTGTCATGGTCATGGTCACAGCCATGGGGCCCCGGATGCACAGCAGATGATGGAAATGCAAATGGCAATTCAATCCCTCTCCCCGCAGCTACGGCAGGATATGACACGCATTCAACAAACCATACACAGTGGTCAACAGCCCTCGGGGGAAGATGTACTAAAGATGCGGGAGATACAGTCCCACATAAAGGCATTTATTACCACGCTGAGACAATTCAATGCTGGAAACGCGGCTACGAAGAAGTGAAAATGGCCCGTGGAATAAAATGAAGACTTTCAAAGATTGGATCTGGACGAAAACGATCACAAGAAATAATAAAAATAAAACACCGAAAATGAAGAACAATAAAATTTTATAATAATATATATATATATATATATACATAATTAAAGACAAGAATCAGTGTTTTTATTTTTATTTATTATTTTTTAAGGGGTAGTAGTGGATGCAGAGTAAAACCGAAAGAAGACAGGGAGGACGCATGTATATATATATATATATATATATAATTGATGTGTGCTCTGTGTTAGAGTCATCTATCTCTGCGTGTATCTATGTGTGTGTGTGTGTGTGTGTGCCAATGAACGGCAATGATGAAATTTGATCTGCTTTCCATCCGTGTTGGCCCGCCCTTAAACTGCCTCTGTATTTATTTTCTCCAACCATAAGCAGGGATAGAAGTAATATCTTACAGTTACCATTGTACGTGGATATTTTAGCCTCATATATATATATATATATATAATGCTTGCTTACTCATGCAAGCGCAGCCAGGATGTGTGTTTTAGATGTTGCTTGTATTTTTTGTAATGATTCCTTTTGTTTCTTCTTTTAGCATATTTCCTTTTTTTTCTCATCTGTGCATTTATGCCAGCATATCTTTGTCTGATTTATTTATTTCTCTTTCCCTCCTCTTCCTGCGTGGCATCTCCAATGGCAAAGTGCAATATATAGGGAAGGGTAAACAGCAACCCCAAATCTAAAAAGAATAATAATAATAATAATAAATGGCATCCATGCGCCGTTCCAGCGGTAGAGGAGGAAGAGGTGTACGAGTCGCGGATGACGTTGTGCACGTGGCGGGGGAGGTGGAAACCGAGGGGAAATTCGTGAATGAGGCGGAACGAGACAGTGAGACGAGGAATGATGAAACTTTGGCGAGCGAAAGGGGCACGCCATCGCCAGCGCAAGAGCGTTCTTTAAGGGCGGCAAACTCTGTCATGGCACCGCCCCCGCGTTTCTCGGAGGTCTCTCCCGCGTCGAAGGAAGGAACTCATTCTTCTAGAAAACGTTTCCGCCGCGCCGACAGTCCACAAGAAGGAGAAGGAGAAGGCGAGGAAGAAGCGGAGGCACAGGAGCCGCAGATGCGTCACACCATTGCTGATAGTTGTTGCAGCGCTACCAGCGCCATCACAAGGGGGAGGCCGAGCGGCAACATGATGTATGAAGATGAGGGATTCTTTCATGACTTGAGCGCCATGCAACCGTTGCGTATACACCTTGGTGTGTGCCCGTTGCCAGGCGATGCGACGACTGCGAGGACGACATCCATTTCATCGTCACTGCTCACGGAGGGGGAAACCTCCACCACGGCGCTGCTGCTGGAACCCCGGAAGTTTTTCACGTTGCCTGAAGAAAAAGGAGGGAAAGATATAGTTGGCTGGGCCGCCGCTTTTCCTTCTGTTGCGGTAGAGTTGCCGGGAGAAGGCGTGTACAACAATGCCTCTGTTTCTGTAACTGTCATGTTGGCACCGTAGTTTTTTGTTTGTTTGTAAGTAAAAAGAAGAAAGATTTTAGATGTGCCTCCATAAACACGCATGAACACACACACACACACACACCCACACAAACACAGCCATGGCGAAGGAGAGGGAGGACGAGCGGGGAGGATGATGGAAGGTGACCGAATTCCTTTTATGCATCTTTTGCCTCTTCTTCTTTTTTTTTTCTTTTTTTTTATGCCCGCTTTATTGTTGATGCAAACGTGTAGACAAATCTTCTTATTTGGCACTTCACGGCGTGCTGCGGAGGAACAGAAAGTGGCTGGAAACGCGGGTTGGGCACAAACGGGCAATCGAAGGGAAAAAAAAAAAGAAGACGGGTGGAGCGAAGGGAAGGTAAAAACATGCTTCCATGCGGAGGAGCAACAGCGACGCAGAGGGACGCTGCGATGGCGTATCACCAGTTGATCCAGCAGCAGCAGCAGGCTTTGATGCATCGGCTCTATCAAAACACGCCTTCTGCTAGCGATGTTCCCAACGATGATAATGACAGTAATGGCGACGTTTTCCAGGTGGTGGGGGATGAAATGATGGCGGCACTCGGCCGACGGGTCATCGTCAACCGCACCGCAGTCACGGACGCATCCGGGGAAGCAGGCAGACAAATGATGGACCGCCGGGGGGAGGCCGTGCGGAGCGCACTGTTGCAACGGTATTCCGCAATCCCGCTGCGTCATCACGCCAGGTATCACAGGCAAGGGCAACCAGAGGAGGACATTCATTCCATGGACCATGAAAGGCGTCGAAGAAATCGACGCGTGGAGTTCATCTTGCAGCGTATGCCCGACTTTTGGTCGATCATCACCAATAATGCCGTAGGAGGGCTTTATTAGATTCATCTTTCTTTTTTTTATGTGTGTTTCTTTTGGGGACTTTTCTTTTCTGGGAGGGTTATTTGTATTATTATTATTATTATTATTATTTCTTTCTCCATGCGTGCGCACGGACCGCTTCAAATGAATATCTCTTGTCTTTTCAGATGTGCGCTTTACGACAACCGTCCCTGCAGATTACGACGTCCCTTCTTCGTGTGTGTGTGTGTGTGTGTGTGTGTGTGTGTGTGGTGACACGTGTCAGGAATTTTCTCTTCCTTTACTTGCGAATGCATCCCACATTACACGCATAAACACATGGCAAACGGAAGCGGTGGTAGTCTCTCTCTGCAGCAGGCAATAAACGCTACCAGAGAAAATAATTTAAAAACAAAATAAAACCAAAACCAAAAAGAGAAGAAGGAGGGGAGGGGAGGGGAGGAAATAGTAGGTTGAAGCATGCGGACGGGCAAAGGACGTTCCGAGGGGCAGGCATTTCACCGGCGTCTCTTGTCCGAGTACAACACGGAGATTACTCTGGAGAATTATGTGGCATACTTTGAGCTGAAGCCGATTGCAAAATCGGTGGAGCAACTGCGGAAGGAGATTGATGAGCACACGTCTCTGGCGGCGGCCGTGGCAGCTGCAGCCATGCTTTCATCCACCTCACATGAAGGGACGTTTGGCCCAATGGCAACAACGGAGAGCGATCCGGCTCTAGAGGAGATGATGAAGAAACGGCATGAACTGGAAGAAAAATTTTTTGTGGAGCTGCGAGCATCCTTTGTGAAGGTGAAGAAGTATCTGTGGCAACTGGAGGATGATCTCCTGACGCGTGTACATGAATTGGAGCAACTGACGGAGGAGGAGATCCGCGCAATGCCAGATGAATGTATTGCCAAATTATATGTGAAGGTTCAGACTATCCTGCGTTACCGGTCACTTAATCTTGCGGCATTTCGCAAAATTATGAAGAAATTTATGGAACGCTGCGCATGCGACAGTTTGGAACTTCAGCAACGCCTGATGTCTATAGATGAAACTATTTTCAACAGCGCCATTGCACAGCCACGCCTTGATCTTCGTCGCATTGCATTGGATTTGATCGCACTCTATGGCACGGTGTATCGTCTCACCTATGAGGAGACCGTGGCACATTTAAGCCACTATGAATACCGCGCTGGGGTCAATATTCGCCGTATCTTGCCTCACAGTGACACGTTTTTCTTTACCCTTAACTTTCCCCACCAGGAGAGGCAAGGGAACTTTGCGGCGCGTATTCTTTCCGGCAGTACGAGCCTTTTTTGTGAAAAGATGATATGTGAGGTGTTGCAGTGCCCGCGGTACCCGCCGTGTTGCAATCAGTTTCCGAATGGAGAGATCAATGTCAGTCTCTCTCGAACACTGCGTGGTGATGATGTGTTTGTGCTTCAGTCCCTTGTGCGGTGCGATCATCTTGGACTGTCGCATTCAGGGACGTTCATGGAGCTGGCGTTGATGTTACATACAGCCCGGTTAAGTTCCGCCGCTCGTATTACAGCCGTTATTCCTTACCTTGCATACGCTGATAGTGTTTCCTCAGTGGCTGTTGTGGCAGAGTTACTTGAAAAGATGGGCTGTCAACATGTCATCACAGTAGACATGTCTAGTGAGCAGGTGGAAGGTATGTTCTCTGTGCCACTTGAAAATATATCCGCCAGATATGAGTTTGTTCGATTCATCGCTAAACACCTGACAAATGAGGGTCATGACTTCCGCAACATCACCGTCGTGTCACCTTCCGGCACCTCTGTGAGCCGTGCAAAGTATTTTGCGGATGCTTTGATGAACTACATGAAGTTGTCGAGCGCGGAGCAGTTTGTCTCTGTGTGCACGGCGGTCCATCGTCACCCGAACCTGCCGCCGCCGCCCCCAGTGAAGAGTGTGTCACACAGACCCTGTGCCACCGATAAACCGACAGCAACCGTGACCACCACCGCGGCCTCCAGTGCCACGTGTCAGACGTCTGTTCCAGAAGAAAATTCCAGCAAACAACAGGAGGCGCAAAAAAGTTATTCGCATTCACGAGCAGGGACTGTTCTCGATTTGTTTTCGCCCCCACCGCGTAGAGTAAGTCCAACGCAAGAGAATGCGAGCAACACGGTTGCCTTTGTGAAGGCGTTGCGGCAACAAGAGGAGGGCGTTAGTGCCATTTGCGAAGATCGGGCAGATAACCCCGCCCAAACCGACGGCGTGGCACTCGTTGGTGACGTCAAGGGCCGACTTTGTATTATTGTTGACACCACCATTGACGAGGCGATTAAAATTTGCCGTACCGCGTGGAAATTGCATGAGGCAGGTGCGAGTCGCATCATCCTCATAGCGACGCACCTCATTCTCTCCGCAGGGGCGGAGGAGCGGCTGGTTAAAAGTCCGATTGACCTCATTGTTGTCACCGATAGCGTCAACCAAGATGTGGTCTTTAAAAAACCACTCTTTGCACAAAAACTACGGCTGCTGCCTATTGCTCCGCTTCTTGCCCGCGCCATTGAGAAAATGCACACGGAAAATACGCTTGCCACGCTTTTTGAGAAGTAGCGAGGAAAAAAAAAAAAAATTTTTATGAAGGACTGATTCATTTTTCCCTTTTTTTTTTTGCGGGTTTGTGGGAAGATATCCTGTTTTTTGTTTTGTTGTTTTGTTGTTTTTGTTTGTTTTGTTTTGTTTTGTTTTCTCCGTTGATTTGTCTGTTGTTGCATTTTGGCATTTGTTGTTTGCTCTTATAAATTTAGTCTCTTTTATTGCAACTGTCTACCGGCCCCCAGTGGCCGTGGAGTGAAAGGAGGAGAGGGGATAATCAACGGAGATTCCTACACCAACCATATTTGTAATTTTATACACGTGCCTGCCCTTCGGTGTGTGTGTGTGTTTGGGGGGAATGAGGGTGAGAAAGTGTGTGGTGTATTGAGCAAAGTCTATGGAGAGAGGGAAAGGGTCCGATATGCATTGGCACGATGTATATTGTGGTGAAAACAGGGCAGTGACAAATAGGCAACGGCACAGGCGTAACTACGCATGGGATAAATATATATTTTTGTTCATTACTATTTTTTTGAGGGGATGGTGGGAAAAAGAACGAAGAAAAGGGGAAAAAAATGAAAATAAAAGATAAAATAAAAAACCGAACGAAGCGTGTCTTTATTTCCATCACATGGAAGTAAAGATACACAGTAGGGTTCAGGGAGAGAGGAATAAGAAGAGAGAAGGAAGAAAAGGAGGGTGAGATGCATAGATATACATACATACATATACATATGGACATCTTGTTAGCAGTGACCACATACACGAAGTGGAGGCAAAGGAAAGCCCATTGAACACAACGGGAGGGGAGGGGAATTGAAAGGGAATGAGTTAAGAAGCGAAAATAACTTTATATATATATATATATATATATATGTAACGGGCCAACTAAAATAAGAACGTTTTCCCCACAGTTTGCTTTCTTCTCTTTGCGTTGCTACCATTTTTATTATCATTATTATTATTATTATTATTATTGTTCGATGAATGTGTGAGAAGTCGCAAAGATACAGACACTGGGAGAGGTGAATGACGGTAAGAGTTATTGTGATGTGAATCTCCTCAAATACATCTACACGTCGTTAGAGATGATATATATATATATATATATATGACGTCTGCAAGCATATGCATGTAGTTAGAAATATGTGTCTGCCCACAGTTATCCTTCTTGTCTTTCTTTATCATTTTGTTTTGTTTTGTTTTGTGTGTCTGTACCGTGCCTCTTAGTAGTGTATCATACAGAAAGTATTATAGTAAAGGATAAATAGAGAAAGGAGGTCAAAAGGGAAACGATTAGGAGTTGTGCGTTCGTTTTCTTTCTTTTTTTTCTTTTTTTTGCTTTTATTATTATTATTATTATTATTATTATTATTATTATTATTATTATTGTTGGAGATGTTGACCTCCAGCATTCACAATATTAATAATAATAATATTAGCCCCTACCGCTTTTGTGCAGTTGCCCCCATGAAACCTCAACAGCGTAGACCACCGTTTTCTTCTTGTTTAATGTGGAGGCGGTGGTTGCTCATGTTGACTGGCTTGCATTTGCTTTTCGCGATGATTATCAGTTCTGTGTGGCCCGTAACCATGAGCACGCCGTCGTACGCGTCCGTAGTGCGCCAGAGTTATGATGGGTGGGGCATTCCTCTCGCGGAGGCGGCTGGTGTAAATGCCGCATTAGGAACCACCACAGTCACCTTCACTGGTTGGAGTGCGACCGAAGTGAAGATGAACAAAACAGGCATATTTCCCGCCACCGTTGCACTGGGGCGTTATTTAGTCATCTTTGGCGGATCTGCCATCGTCCCGCCTTACATCCCAACGTCAGTGTTTTTGAGTCAATATGCTCTTCCAACCATTAACGTGTTGGACATGACTACAGGAAAACTTGTGTTGCCATTGATGCTTGTAAACAGTGAGCCAGCTGCGGCAAGTCATAAGGTGCGAAGACACCGTGATCCCCCTCCAGCACCTCCTAAAACTGTTTTTCGTGTCCCCGCGCAACTGACATTTCCTGCTGTTGGGACGAAAAATACCGTTCAACTTGGCCTGGCAGCGTACATTGTAGGGTTTTGCACAATGATCCCCAGAAATGTGATTGTAGAAGATGATGATGAATTTCATGCGTTTCTCCGATCCGTACAAGAGGTGCGGCTGTATCAGGAAGAGTTTCCTCCCGTAGATGATGTTACAATGGATATACGGAACAAAAGCCTCCCAGAGGATGCGATGTTGCGTTTCAATGCCAGTTGTGTCGGAAGTGGTGAGGATATCATCTACATTGTGGGTGGTATTTCCCTTGAGAAGATGGCCCCATTGGCATCTGTGTCCCAGTACAACGTCGTAACAGGAAAATTTATTGAAGCCGGGCTGCTTCTTGATGATCCTCTTGTTGCCCCTGGTGTCTTTGAGGGTAGCAGTCTTGTGTTTATTGCCGGTGGTTACCGAGAGACCAAGGAACATGGACTTCTTATCAGCCGCATGCTGACAGTCATTGACCCTTCGCTGGTCAAGACGAACATTGGAACATATGACTATCTATGGCAGCTCAACTGGCTCTCACCACAAATTATGATGTATAATCACACACTGGCCGTGATGGGTGCCACGAATGATCGCTCTTTTGACCAACAGGAGGTATGGCCTGATCTAATGAGGCTCTATGGTGCTGTGGAAACTGTGCCCATTCGATTTCCACCACTACGCAGTAATGCCGCTGTGTTTTCCGTGACGACCGTGGATGGAGTGACTGTTTACCTTGTTGGTGGGCAAATCCCACCGCCAGATGGAACAGGTATTTCGTTTGACATATTTACAGGAAAAATGCTTGTGGACGATGGGCATGTGGTGGTGAGCATCATCGGATTTCACTACATTTCTCTTGTGGAAGACGTCCTAGAGGAGGTGGAAGAAGCGGCAATGGAAATGCATCCCACGGGGAAATGGACAGACATGAAGGGTGAAGCCACATCTCTCCATGGGTTCAAGGCACACGTACGACAAGAAGACGAAGAAGCAGAAATAGAAGAGGAACAAGGAGAAAAGGAGGTGGTGAATTTGCATTCACCTATGCAGGAGGATTTTCAAGGTGGGAGCACACATTCTCTTTTTTCTTCAGATAATACGCCAACCGTTAGTCCGTCTATAACACCAACGCCGCCATTGCCACCTCCGCCAGCTCCGCCTACCCCACCTCCCAAAGACTTGCCAAATAATGATGGACATTTCACAGTATTAGTGAATGGTTATGAGCCCCTATGGTACAACTTCACGTTTAACATTCTTCTCTCTGAGAGCTTGGCACAAGCCTGCCCCGGTATCGTCAATTCTAGTAAACATGTGGTAAATACTGATCTTGATCAAGTATCTTCGTGCCTTTTACGTCTCTCTGATTCGCCCACATGTAATTCAGTTCTTCTGGATATTGGTAACCTGTCCCGTGTCAACACACAGCCATACGTGGTGGATATTGTTGATCCCGTTACCAATAACATTTCAAAGAAAAAAACAATGGCAGTGGGTCCTATTACTCTTGTAGGATCCCTGGCAGATGGTATTCTTAACCTCACTGGAAATGGAACACCGTATGGTGATCCTCATGATTCCTTCTTTTTTCAGGATAGTTATTATCATCATCGTCGTCGCCCTCGTTCGCAGCCAAAGTACGATAATGATACCACGAAAGTATATTATGAACAAGTTTTTTTGTATGTCTGCTTCTCAAGTGGTGCCTTTGTTCTCCCTCAGTGCAAGAGTGGTGTAAAGGAGACACGTTGGGATGAATCAAAGGCTGGAAGGAAACCTTGTACAACCGCCTTTTACAAGGCGTTGAATGCTGAACGCCCTTTTGTTCTTTCACCGGTCATGAAGTGGGTACCTTCTACAACGACGACGATGGCTCCTTCTCCTTCGCCAAATAATAAATTGTCATATGGTACTATTGCCACATTGGCATTGTTTACTCTTATTGTCACGATCCTTGTATCATTTGGACTGTTCCACATTGTGCGGTGTTGCAGATTGAGGAAATTTGAAAAGGGGGAAAGACAACATTTACTTTTAGGCAATGATGAGGATGAGGGTGATGAGAATCGTGGGGTTGGTCGTGGTGCTGCCCTTCCTGCGCATCAGAAGCAAAGTCTTCTGGATGGCAAATACAAAGTTCTGCATCGTCTTGGACGGGGGAGTTTCTCTGTGGTATACCTCGTGGAGCGTGTTGAAGATGGTCAACGTTTTGCGCTGAAGTACGTCCAGTGTGCCGATGACGTGGATCGACAAGAGGCTATGCGCGAGTGTGAAGTTGCCTACACATTGCAAGGACACCCAAATGTAATTCGGTTGGTAGACATGTTTATGTCGTATCGTTTTGATACAAACCTGCACGCCGGTGGGGCCCGCCACCAGCAACATTCTGAGCATCAATTGGGTTCACTGAGTGGGTCCGTCATGATATGTGTGGATGAGGGCAGTGACATTTATCCGGTCCCTCCTCAACGTGGGGCGGTGGCAGCGGCGACGTCAGGGGAGCGGTATCTGTCTCTTGTCATGGCATACCACGAGAAGGGGGATCTTGGGAAGTGGATTCGACAGCAAAAATCAGAGCCAATGATTCCAGAAACGACCATCATGAGTATTGCTTTTCAGATTCTAACGGTGATGCAGTTTATGCACCACCATGATCCTCCCATCGTCCATCGCGATTTGAAACCTGAAAACATCCTTCTTGATTCCGACTTTGCGTGCGGCCGGCGATGGAAGGCGAGACGTGGGCGTAATGGCGGCGCGGAGCCACTTCGAATTGTCATTACGGACTTTGGGCTCTCACGTGTGATGGACAAAACATTTTGTGAAACCGGAGTTGGCTCATTACCGTACGTCGCGCCGGAGTGCTGGCAGCGCCACTATTCCACAAAGGTGGATATATGGGCTACGGGTTGTATTCTTTATGCGGCCTGTGCTAAGCGTGTAGAGAGTGACAATGTTAAGGTGATGTTCAGTGAATGCGGTCGACCCGATTTTAAGAAGAAGCTTATTGAAGAGTTAACACAGGTGTATGGATACAGCCTGGCGCTGGCCGCCTTTATTGTATACTTGCTCGAGCCCGATCCAGCGCGTCGTCCAAGCGCAGAGGAGGCATTGCGGCTTATTCGTAAAAGAAGGAAAGATGCTGTGGATGTAAACGAAACGACTGTCATGGTTTCCCTCTACAAGGACGATGGGGAAGACGAGGAGGAGGAGGAGGAGGAGAAGGAGAAGGAAGATGTGGACAACAAAAACAACAACAATGATGTGGATGACGGTGGTGGTATGAAGAATAATGACGACAGCGGGGATGGCCGTGAGAAGAGTGAAGGTGAGAAGAGGGAAATATCCTCTGAGAATAACAACAAAAGCAAGAAAGGTCATTTCTCTCACAGACAACAACTACGCGATAACAGTAGTAGCAAACAGTTTCTAAATTCCACGGCTCCGCCACATGATGGTAGTGGTGCTCAGACAATAGAAAAAGTGGCTCCATCAACAATGAAGACACATGCCCCTTTGCTGAAGGACGACGCATACATGTCAGAGAGTTCGGATCATGCAAAAACGGAAGTTCATGGTGGGGGTGGTGTCATGGCGGCTACTCGTGTTGACTACGACGGGTCCATGCGTCACACAGCAGAGGCAGTGACATCACGCGGGGCCCTACAGACAAACAGTCTTGCCCACCATTCACAGCCTGGGTCATATAAGGAATATCCACCGCAGCAGAAGCAACATTTCTTTGATACCTCTGAAGTCCTCCTCCGTGAGGACAGTGCAACTCGTCCCTCACATTCTTCTAGCGCGGCTGTCAAGAAAAAGGAGCTTCGATGCCGTAAGCTTGAAAAATACTTTGAGAGCGTTGCCGAGGACAGCGAAAAGTGCGAATTCTTTGTTGCACGAGAGTCCCCGTCACTTATTGCACTCTCGCTCCCGGCAAATCTAAAAGGACCTAACGTGCTGGGGATAACGGGGAATAGGAATCCATCACCGCCGCCTACAACAACATTGCCAGCTGAGACAGTCGTTGCATCCACGGCAAGGAATAGGCACGAAATAACCACAACTGCGGCTGCTGAGCCGAGCCGACGGGAGGTGGAGAATTATAGCTTCAGGAACGAGAGTGCAGGGGCTATGCCTCTATCTGCATGTAGCGCGGAAGTGTTTCCGGATCCTCCATCAGATGGGGAGTTTCCAAAAAAAGAACGGGAAGAACAATAAGAACAAAAACAAGGGGGCAGTGTTGTTTTCCCCCCGTGATGATGGCTCGACCGTTGTGAAAGAGTCGGCAACTGCATCATCCACATCGATGACGTTTTCCACGTCCACATCTTCCCTTAGGCGGCGTAACTGTTGATGTAACGCATCTCATGTATTTATTAGATGCCAGTAATTTGTTGTTGTTGTTGTTGTTGTTGTTGTTTCACGTATGCGGTTAAATTCTTGCTGCTTTAGGTTTTTGTTTATGTTTCTCTGACGCGTGGAATGCCTCTTAAGGCTTGTTATTCTTCTTCTGTCCTCTTATTATTATTATTATTATTATTATTATTATTATTATTATTATTACTCCCGCTGTTGCCCTCGGTGTTGCTTCTTCTATTATCGTGTTTGTGCCTCATAGTTTTTATTTCTCCCCTCTTGCCAACCTTGTATGTACGTATATATATTATATGCGCCGTCCAACTAAATGGTTTTGTGGTTGTTGTTGTTAATAGATAAAACATAATGTTGTCATATATATAAATATATATATTTCGTTTTGCGTGTGCATACGTAAATGCGAGCCAAGTGATGGAAAAAAAAGAAAAGAAAAGAAAAGGATCTTTTTTTTTTTTTTCTTCTTGGTATGTGTCTGTGTGTACATGTGATGTATTTCTAAGGATATTTATTAATATCCGTTTGTTTTTTCCTGTTTGTTTGTATGAGTGGTGGGTGGGCTTTGTTCTCTCATCATTATTATCATCTGCACGTTCCCTC
This sequence comes from Trypanosoma cruzi, assembly GCF_000209065.1. Taxonomy (NCBI): domain Eukaryota; phylum Euglenozoa; class Kinetoplastea; order Trypanosomatida; family Trypanosomatidae; genus Trypanosoma; species Trypanosoma cruzi. Next base: position 349,286 of record NW_001849561.1, read on the forward strand.
TCTATTTTTCTCTCTTTTATTTCTTGTGCTTCCATTCACGGCAGTGATTTTCTCTCTGATAATTCTACGAGGAGGAATTGCACAAAAACAACAACAACAAAAATAATAATAAATTAAAAAAAGTCTCAGTGTGTGCAGTGAAGCCTGAGAAGGTGTTGGGGAGGGAGGGTTAGGGGGGGGGGGTTGTTTGTGTGTGAGGGGTACAAGGAAAAAAAATTTACATATATATACATTATTTTTTTTTTTTTCCTAGACCTGGACGTTATTGCCCCTGCGGTGATTTTGCAGGAGCTTAACCAGAGCCGCGCTCATTAGTAAGTATATATCATTACATTAGGACAATTCCCCTTTTTTCTTTTTTTTTTCTGTCGTTGTTGGTTGTTGCGTTAGGATTTGCTTTTTATATTTATATTTATAAAAATATAGTTTCTAGCTTTTTCTCTGCCACCATCTTTTCCTTTCTGGGGGCAGTGTGAATATTATAAATATATAAATATATATATATATACGGGTTTGTAACTTTGATCGATCATGCTGCGGTACGTACTTTTGCTCATCTGCTACCTTTCCACTTTGGCAGAGATATCCCTGTGTGTGTTGGATAAAACGGAAGAAGAATACGGCAGTTTATGGATGCCATTTGACTCCACAATGACGACTGGTCGGGCAACAGTGCGGTAGTTTATGCATACGCATCATTTTTTATTGTGGGTGGTTGCTGGGACCCTATATGCAAAAAGCGGTTGAATGTTGTGGATATAATCGACCCGAACCAAATAAATCCCACAAGACAAGTGACATTGCCCATCTCATTAGAAGTCGAGGAGTTGGGCAATAAGAACATTTGTTCCAAACGTGTTCCCATGGGCGTGGCCGGCCCCACAACGATGGTGCGAGTAGATCCTCAAGATGGGGACGATGTCTCTTTATATGTGGTTGGTCCATGTGGATATTATTTCCCTGAGCATCAGATGACCGTGAACTCAACACTTATACGGCAGCAGTACAGGAGTCTTTGGCGTCTCTCTAACGACTTGACACGTGTAGTTTACCATTTCAGCATTCCAGAAAATTCTCCTGGTAACGGGGAGAGTGAGGAGGGCATGAAGACAGAAATTCCAACCCGTGCAAATGCCACTTGCATTTCACGTGGAGATTCTATTTTTATTGTTGGAGGTGTTGACATTTTTACTGGCAAAGCCCTTGCAACAGTTGATGTCTTTGACACAAAGTCTCGCCGCTACACGCCAGAGGTTGTTCGACTTGAAACAGCCGTGCAAAATCCACTTGTTGCTGAGGACAGTGCGTTTATTTACGTTGCTGGTGGAGAGGTCCAACTTAATGTGAGTATTGGGGAAATAGGGGATGCGTGCACGGACAACAAAACGCAGTGTCAATCGTCGAATCATAGTGACAATCAAAACATCATTTGGCGCCCATCTGCGACGGTACAAGCGATTATATTTGGCAATTTATCTAGTCAACAAAACGACACCATTCATGGCGCCAATGATTCTTCCTTAAATGTGTACATTCAAAATTTACCTGCCAATCCAGAGCTGCTTTTACGGGGTATGGATAAAGACACATTTTACCCTTCAGGCAGTGGGCATTTGTTTGCCTTCAATGGCAAGTTGTGCCTTATGTTGAATGCTACCTTTGTCAATTGTTTTGACGTGGATAAATTTTTAGGCTTCATCTCGCCTTCTAGTGACTGCAACAAAGCCCTTAAATGGCAGCCACTTTCGGGAACGTCAAACGCTCCACCGGTTTATGGGTCAACACCCTTTGCCTTTCCCCTTCCAGTGGGTGTGTTGGGTACCGTGTTGTCCTTTTTTGAGTTTGGCGGGTTTGATGTGGATGGTATCGCCTCCGAGCGGGTCTTCTATCGAACCAGCGGTCTGAGTCTAACCAGCGTCTCGAAACTGCGCATGATTGTACCAGTGAACAAAACGCTGAGCCTGACGCTTCACCCACCGGAAGAAGGATACTTGCGGCTGTCGGATAATCTGCGCTGTATTGGAAACACCGCGGGGACGTTGGACGTGTGGGTCGTTATTTTCCCGCATGAGTCAGCGGTAGCCGAGTTTCATCCAATTACTGAGAGTAGACACGTTTATGTATGCTTTTCAAACGGCCCTATATGGCTACCCAAGGTCCCGACCACAGACTCCGACTACCCTTCGCAAACGGAGGGATATATATTTACGCCCATAACATTTACACCATTCCAAATCCGCGATCCACGCGACCCTTCTTATCCACAAGAGAAGAAGGATAACAGTTTGTACGGGATGAGCGTAAGTGTCAGCATCTCAGTGGGGATTGTCGTGGTGGCAGTTGTGGCATTTGTGTTTGTGCGTCTGAGGTCGCCGAGCGGCTACTCTGAGGATTACACCATGCATCTACTGCTTGCCGGGCACAACAACGATGAACCACGGGGTGGAAACCCCACTTCTGTTGCTGTTTTGGCTGCCGATGGGCAAATTCCCTATGGTACGCCCAAGAAGAGCAAGAAAATATCAGCGGAGACAAATAACTTTATTGTGGAACCAACTACGCCTATGAGCCCCAAATCGGAGCAAGACAGTCTAGTGAAGAACACAACACATTGGTCACGCTATGAGATCCTGCAACGAATTGGGGAAGGGGCATTCTCTTCAGTATATATGGTTCGACGTAAAAGCACTGGGCAGAAGTTTGCGTTAAAGTATCTTGTGTGCAAGGATAACAAGGAGCGCTTAGATGCTATTCGGGAGTGCGAAACAATTAATTCATTACAGGGGCATCCCAACATTATTCGCCTTGTGGATATGTTTATGAATTATGAATTTGATGGAGGTGATATGGTGGGTTTGTGTGATGTCGCAAATGCCTGGACGGCCCCAATACCCGCAGTAGTCGCCGCAAGTCCAATGAAGTTTTTGCCACCGCAATGGTCTGCAGTTGGGGGAAAGAAACAGGTTCATAACCCACATGTGGTCATGGCATTAGCGAGCCCACAACGTCCCCCGCAAGGAGGTGCATCGAAGCCGCAAGAATTGCCACAACCCCAGCCGCCGTCTTCTGTTCGGCATATTCCTTCAAAGGGTTCTCATCGCTTGGAAGTGGTTTCTATAGAAAATGCCAAAAACACGTCGACAGCAGGAAAGCAGTCACTTTCTAGCGTCGCAGAAGCGGAAATGACGGGACCCGGCACTGCGGCATACCGGTCCTTTCACTCCCCCACCGGGAACAGAGGTGGTGGGGATGGTTATGATGCGGATGGTACTGTTCTTGGGAAGGTGAACTCAGGGATGCCACTGGGGCTTCCGCCTCAGTCTCTTCTCCCTACTCCTTCTCTTTCAATTCCTCCTCCTGCTGTTGCTTCTCCTCCTGCCGTCACGGCGACGATTTCCATGGCAAGCGGTGGAAACTCAAGGCTGTTGCAGGACGTGAGCAGCTGCGGCGCAGCACGGGGCTCGGGGTTGCACAGTCCAAATGTTAACCTCTTTGGACCTCCGATGGGGATGTTGCCACTGCCACCAAGAAATGTGATGCATTACAGTAACTTTGCGCAGGTATCACACGTGGGTGCCCCGCTACCATTACTGAACGCACAACATGAAGTTCTCCCTGCGCCTCAGAAACGTACTTCGTATGCCCCACTTGGTGGCATTCATTACAAAGACTTCGATGTCTCATTGGCCTTCTCGGGTAATAATGTACCGACAGCCATGCAGGTCCCAATAAATCATAAAAACGCTGCCGCGACGCAAAACAAAAAATACGCTCCGCTGCAGTACGTACAGCCCACCGAGGGGAGAATGCAATACACTAACTTCTTTCCCCCGGCTTCGGTTTCTAAAGAGGCATCCAACAATTTGGAATCCCTGACTAAGCCGAGGTCAGTAGCCGATGCTGTGCGTGCGGCTCGCACGGCGAAAGCAAACGAGGGGACTGTGAATGCTGCTAAGCCACTCCCCCCATCAAATCCCACAACTGGCATTCATAGAAACGGTTTCGCAACCGCGGGATCACCGGTAGTGACGGCAAATACGCCCCAAGCCACAATTTTAAAACAGCCGCAGCCACAACATTCTCAAGACGATGCGTTAGGCATGATCTGCCTTTTGCCTGATAAGGTTGCTGACGTCCGACTGAATGAGGGTGCGTCCATGGCTAGAAAACAACAGAAGCAACCGCGTGAGGAGGGTAAAGAGTTTCCTGTGAAACTTGCAGTCATCAACTCGCCGGCACACATTGTAAAGTCGCCCACGGGAGTAATCCATGACATGGCTAGGTTGACAACACCTGGCACACCCGACAGTGGACCGGTGCACACACGTTATTTATGTCTTGTGATGGAATACCATCCCATGGGTGATTTATGTGGCTACGTCCTTCGTCACTCAGCGAAGCATAATGTCAAGTTAAAACGTCAACTGGAAGAGGAAAAGGCACGTTTTATTAAGGCGCAGGAAGAACAGGCTAAGAAATTGGAGCATGATTTTCCAACAACGTGGGTTCGAATAGGATCGGAGCACGACAGTACTCCCTCATTTTTCCGACCTGGGAAGTCTTTAATGAGTCTTAGTCATGAAACCCAGTCTCAATCACCACGTGACCGTATGAACGAGGCGTCAAATAACGCCACAGCGGGGTCACGTAGCTTCAGCAACGATGATATTCTATTAGGAATGGGCAGCATGAGTATTTTGGAAAGGGAAAGTGAAACGGAATTTGCCATGCGAGGAAACGCCCTGACGGAGCCGCAAATTTTGTCCATCGCATACCAACTTGCCTCGGTCTTATACCATCTGCACTCACAGCGTCCACCCATTGTGCACCGTGACCTGAAGCCAGAGAACATTCTCATTCGTGGGGAACCATCGCATGGTGCCAGCGAGAAAAATGATGATAATGATGAAGCTGATGATGGCGATGATGATGTTAAGATGCATCTTCATAACTCTGAAGATGGTGGCAACGGGAAGAGTGGTGCTGATGATTTCCTAGCACGCAAAAAGAACCGAAATTTGTCGCGTCGTGGTACCGGCTGCAGAATCAAACTTACGGAAGATGTCATTCCGATTGTTGTGACAGATTTTGGATTGGCGTTTATGTTAGAGGATCGCCGTCGCACCGGTCGCGGTGGCGGGACACGTCCCTACATTGCGCCGGAGTGCTGGAATGGCCGGACGACGACCGCTAGTGACATGTGGAGTCTTGGGTGTTTGCTCTACGCTCTTGCCACAGCACGTGTGACACTTCACACAGTACGTATCATGTACGAGGAGGCGAAAAATGAGGGCTTTGCCGCAAAAGTTTTTAATGACATTTTGGCAGAAAATTACTCGATGGCTTTTGCATGCTTTGTTGTTTCACTTCTGGTGGTCAACCCCAACAAGCGGCCCACGGCGGAGATGGCATTGCAGTGCTTTACGCTTGACGATGGTGTGGTGCGGTTTAACCCCAACTGCCCTTTCTTTAGCAACGTTCTTGACCTGTAACTCTGAGGATACGGGGATGAAGTGTGGGTGTGGGTGGTGGCTGGTGGGTAGGTAGGGTCGACAGAGAAAACAGAGAGAGACTGAAGGCAATGAAAAGTGCAGATGACTGGTTCTTGGATGCTTTCTTTTTTTCTTGCCAATGGAATAGGTATTAAAGAAAATAAAATAAACATACATCGTCTCTGAGTGTGCGAATCAACAAACTAAAAAAAAAGAAAAAGATGTCATAGGCTTTTTTGGTTTTGTTCTTTTTTTGCGTTTGTTTTTTTGTTTTTGAGTTATTCCGATCCAAAGAAATATATATATATATATATATTTCTGTACGGGATCTTTCCCCCCCCCCCCCCCCCC